>NW_020885037.1:0-38628 GCF_003945725.1 Corapipo altera
AATAATTGCTCTAATGTCAAGGAATAGAACAAATGGGGGAAGATTTCGTGGTGACAAACAGCTGACAGTAGTATGAAGGATTTTTAACTTAAATGCTATTAAGGATGTCTTTCTAAATAGTAAAGAATTGGGCTACTGAGCCAGTTTTCTTCATTCACAGACTGCTAAAATAGAGGAAAGAAGCAGCAAACTTGTGGAGAGAAGGTGACAAAACCAGAAGCAGAGCTACAACTGTCTTTGAAAATATACCTGGAGGGCTGCTGGGTAAAGAGCCTGTTTGACATGACTGTGTGGGAGAGGTTGACACTTTCCTTGCAGATAAATTGCTGTGGGAGGCTTTTGATTTCAGACACAATCATGAGGATTTTTAACTTTTTTGCAACATTATTTTTTCTACATACTTGATCTAGCTGTTGAACTTACTCCATGCTGGTTTATTTCCTGCATAATTACCTTGCTCTGATTTTTCAAATACACACTTACAGGCTTGCATGCAGGGATTTGTATTAGTCAGGATTTTTTTCCTGTGAGTAAATACTGTTTTCAATGCTGTGACAGGCAATGAAGGCATTGAGATTATTTCCATTGCTATTACTTAGTGAATTCCTGAGAATGTTACTTTGCTTTTAGTTATGAAATTGTAAATGAAGATTTGAATTTAAATTACATGTTCAGATAAAGCATTTCCAGTGAAATCAGATTTTGTTCTTCCCATTCTCACTACAAGCAAAAGCAGATAAAAAGAAGAAAAAAACCAAGTGCAAGTATTATTTATGCCTGGAAAACGCCCGTGATAAAGGAGGCAGGTGATTGATTTGTACCAGGAAGGGGTGATAATCTTGAAGGGAACGTGCTTGAGTGCACTATGGACTCAAAAAAAAGACCTGCTGTAGGAATTTATTTGCTAGATGATTGCTGCTCCCCATGAGCTTTAAAATTCAGACATGTCCATCGTGGTGACAGACCTGGCCACTCTTTGTGAGTGACTCGTGTCCCAGTTAAATCTCTCTGCAGGGTTTTCAGTTGCCTCTCTCTAGACCCCTTTGCAGCTTCAGTGGATGTTGTGTTTCCTTCCTGTCCTAAATCTCGGTGTAACGTGGGTGGGAGCTTTGAAAATAGCTGAGGGACATTACCCAACTGTTATAAGGAATAAGGACATGCACCTTGAGAAAGTACATTCTGGTGAGAAATCCCTGCTGTTACTGCCATGAGTAGTTATCCTGAAGGACATGCTTTGTGTTCCAGACTGGAAACGGTGACGGATAAAATATCCGACTGTAAGCTCTGAGTGCAGCTGCAATGGGTTTGTGTTTAGTATTCAGAGAGTAGTGCCAGAATCCTACAACAAAAAAAAACAACAACGTGACAGGAGATGGGGAATAAACTTCTCCTCCTGCCATCAAAGTGCAGCAGGTGAGTGGTGGGAAAATGGAAGTGAACAACAGAAGCATCCCCCGAGGACTCAGTCTAAATGACAGAGGTGATATATTCAGCTCTTTGTGTGCTTGTGAGGGGGAATTTCTTGTATGATTACTGCCCTTAAGGAGATTACCCAGCAGCTGCAAAATCCTGTGTGCACTCAGTTGTCTGAGATCTTTCACATTTTTAGAAAGAAGCTCTGAACTCATTCACTTGGCGTTCACCCCCAGGAAGCTCTGCCACCAAGATCAGGTCACAGGGTTGTTTTGTTGGGGGTGTGTGTCTGGTTTGATGGTAAAAGAGCAAAGATAATTTCATACTTGACTATTTATGTGATAAAAATTACCACAGAAGTGGGTACATTCCTGGTGGTTTGACAACTTGTGAGAAGGCAATCTAGAAATTAATTTCAAAGTGCTGCAAACTCCAAGGCAGAATCCCAAGGATGGGCAAATGTGCAGATAAGCAGTGAGATTTGGTTAAAGGTAGAGCAGGTTTGTTTGGTTTTTCACTTCTAACATGACACTCCAGAGACAATGGGACTTTTTGTAGACAAGGCTTTAAAAGAAGAATCCGAGGAGACCTTCAAGCCTCTTCCAGGGCCTCCAGGAGAGCTGGAGAGGGACTTGGGACAAGGGCCTGGAGGGACAGGACATAGAGAATGGCTTCCCACTGACACAGGGCAGGGTTAGATGGGAGATTGGGAAGAAATCCTTCCCTGTGAGAGTGGTGAACCCCTGGCACAGGTTGCCCAGAGCAGCTTGGCTGCCCCATCCCTGGAAGTGTCCAAGGCCAGGTTGGACGGGGCTTGTGGAAGGTGTCCCTGCCCGTGGCAGGGGGTGGAACGAAATGATCTTTTAAGGTCCCTTCCAACCTAAACCATTCTGGGATTCTGAGATTCTGTGGATTTGTCAGAGCTGTATTTCCAGCCCCAGGCACTCCCACTTGACTTCTATGAAGCTCACAAATTGCTTTTCGGAACACTCACAGTCGTTATTTATAGAAAAGCTTTTAAGGGAAGTCTCAGATTCTATAACTGTGGGCTCATTCTGGAGGCTCTAATGATCTAAGCTCGATCAGCTTGTCACATTTTCTTACTTCAGGTAAAGCAAGATTCCAGAATTACTTAAATGGTTTTTAAACTTTATTTTTAATTCTTTACCTGCTTTGTTTGCTGTTAAAAACCTGACTGCAATATATTTGTTTTTGTGATGTGTTTTCTTTCTCCTCTTTTGCATTGTCAGATGAACCTGGACTGCAAGATCCCTGTTAGGAAGGTAAGTTGGATGCTTTAGAGACTCTGAGTTGCCAGGAACTCTTTACTATAGAAGGAGAAATTCTTCTCTGTGAGGGTGGTGAGGCCCTGGCACAGGTTGCCCAGAGCAGCTGTGGCTGCCCCATCCCTGGAAGTGTCCCAGGCCAGGTTGGACAGGGCTTGGAGCCACCTGGTCTAGTGGAAGGTGTCCCTGCCCATGGCAGGGGGTGGGATGAGGTGAGCTTTAAGGACCCTCCCAACCCAAACCACTCTGGGATTCTGTGAATCTTTAATGAAATGATGTCACAGCCCACGCCCAGGTAGAGAAGGGCATTTAATACCAGTTTGGTGAATGTTCCCAGCAGAGCAGTACTGCAATTAATGCTTTTAATCTACTGAGAGATGTTGTTTGCATTTTATTTATTATTATATTTCTATCATTAGTAACACCAGCAATTGAGTTGATGTTGCTAAGATTTAAATGAAGAGATTCATCAAAGTGAGTGAATCTTAGAATCATAAAAACCCTGAGCTGGAAGGGATCCACAAGGATCATTGAGTCCAACCCCTGGCCCTGCACAGACACCCCAACAATCCCACCCTGTCCCTCAGAGCTCCTGGAGCTCTGGCAGCCTTGGGGCCGTGCCCACTGCCCTGGGGAGCCTGGGCAGTGCCCCAGCACCCTGTGGGGGAAGAACCTTTCCCTGAGATCCATCCCAACCCCCTGGACAGAAGAGACCTGGTTAATGTGGTTCTCCCATCACAGAGACAACACCAGGTGGGGGTATCCCACTGACTGAGAGTCCCATTGCCTATAAATGAAATTCTCCTTGTTTCTATGTGCCACTGACTCCTCTGTCCCATTTTTTATTGCCTGTGTGGAAAGCCACAGAACTTATTGTAGCACATAAAATTGTGCAGTGCATGACTCAAGCTCTTTCCCAGCCTGTTTGCTCAGTCACTCCTGGTTTGATATGCAGTAAGAAAGGTCATTTACACATAATTACTTCTTTCTCATTAACAGTTACAGTTTGCCTGACTCTGCAATGAGAGCATTGACTTTCTTGATCAATACCGAATAAGCAAAGATCAAAATCCTACAGTTACTCAAGTTAAATATGATGAAAGAGAATCCAGTATGAGAATAAATTAAAATTGCTGTCACCAGTCTTGCCTGAAACCTCTGTGGCTCAGGGCAGAAGGTTGATTATGAAGGCTTCAACTTGAACACCAAATTCTTGATTTTGTATTTTCCAAGGAGCTGGCTACCTTAGCTTTAGGTGAAGGTTTGCAATATAAGCTTAATTTCTGTGTATGGTGTAGTGGTGGTGATGATATTCTAAATAATTTTAAATGCCACCTTCCCTGGTGTGTGTGGGAGGAACTGCAGATTTCTGTATGTTCCCTTCACAAAGCTGCCTTCATTTCAGTCAAGTTGTTACCATTTTATCTCCTCCTTCTCCTGGCATGTTTTAAAAGTGGTGCCTTAGAGAAAAACAAACAAATAAACAAATGAAACATAGACAGGGGACTTGGGATCTTCCAATACACACAATAAAAAGAGACGAGAGAAGGTAGAAGAGCAGAGGGTGAAGGAGGTGGGAAGAAGGACAAAAAAGAAGATGCTGCCTAATAATGACAGTGTGTGCATGAAATAATGTTCTTATGATTCTAATTTATCCTATAAAGAGGTCCTGGGTTAGTCTGATATCTTACATTTAAAATAACTTGTCCTTAAATAATGCACTGTAGGTAGTTTTATTGTGCTATAATTTTCCAAAATTGTACAATTTAGGAGGGTGGAACCAGGTGTGGCTCGGTCTGTTCTCCCAGGTAACAAGTGACAAGGCAAGAGGGGATGGCCTCAAGTTGTGCCAGGGGAGGTTTAAGTTGGATATTAGGGCAAATTTCTTCACAGAAAGGGTTGTCAGGCACTGGCACAGCTGCCCAGGGCAGTGGTGGAGTCACCATCCCTGGCAGTGTTCAGACATAGTGTGGATGTGGCACTTGGGGACAGGGGTTAGTGGTGAACACGGTGGTGGTGCTGGGCTGATGGTTGGACTTGATGATCTTGGAGGCCCTTTCCAACCTCAGCAGTTCTGGGATTCTGTGATTCCATAATCACTACAGAAATTGCACCGTTGTGTAAGAGTCAAGTTGCCTGTAGCAACAGTTCCTTCCCTTCTGTTGTGTCTCCTTCCCCTCCCACTCCTTGCTCCAGAAGAAACTCTTTCCACAGTAAAACAGGTAGACAGATATATTAAAGAAAAAAAAAAGAAATAAATCCCTCCCCTCAGTATCACGTGTGTTCTTTACACATTTTCTTTATAATTTTAGATTTCTGCTCTCAGACTGGGGGCAGTTTCTGGCCTGGCCTGAAGTGCCTGAAACTGCCCCCTTTTGTTGTATGGGTTTGGGGTTTATCCTCCACCCTGTGGAGCAGGGATCCTGTGCTTGGGGGTGCTGTTTGGGAGCAGTGATGTGAAGGACCCACTTCCTTTTTGGTGTTTTTGAGCAAATTTGACCAAGCAAATGTGTGAAGGCCCGGCTGTAACGTGGCTTTGGTGCTGCCACGAGTACATGGAAAGAGTGCAGAGGAGAGAAGCAGAGCAGAACACTTTGGCTGTGGTGTGAGACGCTGCCAGTCAGTGAGGGAATTGCCACAGGCTTCAGCTTTGTGTGTATGTTGAAGGCTGGGAGAGCTGGGGATGTTCAGCCTGGAGAAGAGAAGGCTCTGGGGACACCTTCGAGCTCCTTCCAGGGCCTCCAGGAGAGCTGGAGAGGGACTTCAGACAAGGGCCTGGAGGGACAGGACACAGGGAATGGCTTCCCACTGGCACAGGGCAGGGTTAGATGGGATATTGGGGAGAAATTTTTCCCTGGGAGGGTGGTGAGGCCCTGGCACAGGTTGCCCAGAGCAGCTGTGGCTGCCCCATCCCTGGAAGTGTCCAAGGCCAGGTTGGACAGGGCTTGGAGCAACCTGGGCTGGTGGAAGGTGTCCCTGCCCATGGCAGGGGAGGTTGGAAACAAGATAATCTTTAAAATCTCTTCCAATCCAAACCATTCTGGGATTCTGGGATTTTTCCTTTAAAGTTCATTTTCAAATCCCTCTTCACATTCCTTGAGGCTTTTTGGAGTATTTTGAGCGGCTTTTTAAAACTTACTGAAGAACATTATTTCTGTGTTGCCTATTGTCAAATGAAGCTGTTTCTTCTTTAAGTACATTTCTGGGGGGTGTTAAGCAGGTTCTGTTTAAATATTCTGGGATGAAGGTCATGAGCCATACAAAAATATGTATTTGCAGAGGGATGTATTTCAGCGCTTCCATAGGTGATTACATGGATCCATCACAGAATCCCAGAATGCCAGCTCCCGCAGAAGCAACTGGGAATCTCTGCTGGCCATGCAGCAGGACAGGGAAAGCCCATTTATTATGTCTGAGCAGGTTGTTCCATCTGTGTGATGCCAAGTTCTCTGGCCTGTGGTCACGTCTGTGACAACAACCGGATGTGGCAAAACCCAGAAGTAGGAAACGTTTGTCACAGGGATTCCTGCACAGACCCTGTGAGTGCAGCAGGGCCATAAGGGGGAACTTGTGTGTTTATTCTCCAGCCTAAACAGACCAAGTATCTAAGGATCCATCCCTAGAAATACAGGGGATAATGCAAGGAGTGCTCCTGGGGAAACCTGTCCCAAGAATCCTGTGGACAGACTGGTGTCAATGGCTTGGGCAAGTTGTTTGTAGATGGAAAGGCATGGAGCTGAAAGCACTGGCTAGTTTGGATTAGTTTTCTTCTACACTGCCTTGCCCTTGAGTTGCCACAGCGTTTTCTGGAGGCTTAAACACCATTGTATTAAAAACAAAACAAAAAAGTACACCCCAAAAAAACCCCAAGACCCCTGGATGAAGTCTGGTGTCTCTTCTTTTTCGCCATCTTGCTCAGAATACCGGAAATGCTGAACATCAGTGCAGAAGTGGTGTCTGGTTTTCTGGCTGGCATGATGAGCTGTGGAGGGGGCTGCGGATGCTGGAGGACACAGATAAGCTGCTGCCCTTTGGCAGTGGAGCTCAGTTAAAGGTCTCTCTGCCACTGCCCATCCCAGCCCGAGATGCATCTGAGTTATTACCTTCTGCTCTTGGATCAGCCTCCCCTGGGGCTCACAGAAGTCCATGCTGAGACAGGATTAGACTTGGGAATCCCTGGTCCCAGCTCTTCCTCTCCTGAGTCTCAGCCACCATGGGCACTCACTCTGTGGTCGCTGCTCTGGCCAAGCCACCAGTGGTGAGAGCGACTGTCCCTGTGTGCAGAAGGGATCGTGAGCTCTGTGAGTGCCGCACAGTGCCACAGGGGGCAGGATCTGGAGAGCTCCAGCTCCCTTCCAGCAGGGGTGTGTGCATGTGCTCTCAAAGGGCAGAAAGTTGCTCTAAGTGTTGACAAATAATGAGTCATCTGTGATGGAGGTTTGAGGGCACGGGCGGCGCTAGGGCCGTGACGCTGCTCTGCAGCCTCCCCAGCAGAGAAATCAGGAAATTGGGCAGCGGCTCTTTCTGAGAACTGCCCTTGAACGCAGAGCTTGGCCCTCCATAGGAAAGAGGATCTACCCTCCAGCAGTTCAGCAATCCAACTCCAGGCTTAGCTGTGAGTTATCCCAGACATCGCTGCCCCGTGGCCCCACATGGCCACTGGTGAGAGGTAAGAACGAGGGTCTGAGAGGTGCTGAGAGCAGGTGACACGTCCTTGTGTCCCCTCTGTCAACAGGGAGGGGCGGGCACGGTGTTGAGTGTTAAGGGCATGGTGGGCAGTGGGGAAATGCCCAGGTGTCACCCGTTTTCCAGCAGAGGAGCTGTACCTGTCCTTTGTCCGAGTGGCACTGGGGGCAGCCGGGTGTTTGTGAAACAGCTCCGTGGGGTCTGCTTCGGGGGGGTGCACAGTGTGTCTGGTTCCCATCCCGGGGCAGGGCAGAGGTGCAGCCTCCCAGCGTGGGGTCCCCTCCTGTCACGGTGCTGTCGGGTCTGGCAGCTTCTCAGCCAGGGACTCTGTGCACTGAAAACAAGCCTGAGCTCTCCAGTTTAGGGTCAGGACGGCTCCACCAAACCCCACCACGTTTCTGTGCGTCTTATCCTCTTTGCAAATGCTCAGGCTGACCGATTAATAGAAGTACAGAACAGTCCCAAAACACAGAAGGGAGCAAATATCTTCTCCTGGGCTTTCTGCCCACACCCCCAGCTTGTGGGACCACTTATTCCAGTGATGAGAACCTCATCAATCAAACACCTCCAGGAACATACAACTGCTTTAGGACAAGTGTCACCAGGGGGGAGGTGATTCACTGGTGTCCCTGCCTGGGTGAGGCACTGGCTGCTCTCCAGGCTCTGCCAGCTGCAGTGTCCATGTGTGGTGCGTGTCCAGCACCCCAAGCCCCTGTCTGCACACAGGGGCAAGACTGAGCAAACAGTTACTGCTTTTCACCAGAAACTTCTGTACTGGAGAAGCAGGAAATGAAGGACCAACTGTCAGAGCTGCCATCAGCCCTCCTGGCTCAGGTCCCTCCCTGGAGCAGGATGTACCATGGTGAGGGGTATAGAGAGGACCCTGTTCTGAACCTCTGTGCCTGTAAGGTCCTCACCCTCCTGGAAGTGAGCTGAGCTGTACCCAGACACATCAGCTGTGCCTGCTGGGGAACAAGGCATGGAGCCTTCACATCCCTGACTTCACCAAGATGATATCTGTACCATGGGGGGGCTACAGGGTGAGGAGGTGGCAGTGCTGGCTGATGGTGGCTTCTGGTACAGTCAGAACTGCTGCCTTCTAATATTAACCTGTAGCAGCTGCAATTGCCCCTGTGTTGTTGTTGTGGGTAGGGGCTGGCACAGTCAGTCAGACAGACCTCAGAGCCGCATTGTCACAGGGATGAGTTCACCACTGGTGATGCAGAGGGGTGACCATGATTCACCCTCCATAAGAGGAACAGAGAAAAGTCATCTCTGCTCCAAGGAGCTCATCTCACAGCGTGGGCAGCAGGTGAGGGGGGATTCTGATCCTCTGCCCCACTCAGATGAGATCCACCTGCAGAGCTGCCTCCAGGCACCAACATCAAGAGGTCGTGGAGCTTCTGGAGAGAGTCCAGAGGAGGCCACGGAGATGCTCCAAGGGCTGGAGCTCCTCTGCTCTGGAGCCAGGTTGGGAGAGCTGGGGGGGGTTCACCTGGAGGAGAGAAGGCTCCAGGGAGAGCTGAGAGCCCCTTTTGGGGCCTAAAGGGGCTCCAGGAGAGCTGGAGAGGGACTGGGGACAAGGGATGGAGGGACAGAACACAGGGAATGGCTTCCCATTGCCAGAAGGCAGGGTTAGATGGGATATTGGGAAGAAATTCTTGGCTGTGAGGGGCTGTCCCAGGTTTCCCAGAGCAGCTGTGGCTGCCCCATCCCTGGAAGTGTTCAAATTGGACGGGGCTTGGAGCAACCTGGTCTAGTGGAAGGTGTCCCTGCCCATGGCAGGGTGTTTGGAAACAAGATGAGCTTTGAGGTCCCTTCCAACCCAAACCATTCTGGGAGTCTGTGATCTTCCCAAGGAGGTGACACTGGTGATGACAGACTCCAGGAGGAGAAGACCCACAATTTTGAATTGCAGAGCTGTCACATGCACCCCAGCGTGACCAGCTGGTAGCACGAGGAACACAGGGACCTTGTGCAATCCTCCCACAGTCAGTGGGTGTGACAGTCCCACCTGAGCCCAGCCTGGCCTGTCAGTGTCCCCGCTGTGGAGGGCAGCCCCCACACAAGCCTGCTGCATCCCACATCTGCAGGGTCACAGCCAGCCCCTCTCATGGCCCTGATGACTTGGAGGTCCTGAAAGAGGAGGTGAAAGAGCAAGTTCCTGCTAAAACTGCATTGCTTCCCCCACAGCTGCAGTGCTGGGCTCCTGTCGTGCCAGTAGCAGAGAGCAGGAGAGCTGGGTCCTGCTCCCTCCTGTGTGTGGGACAGGAGTGTCCCTGGGACACAGCTGGCACGGGCAGGGTTTGCAGCCTGCTCTGAGCCTTTCCTGCACCCTGTGCTGCAGGGCTGTGTGACAGACGGGGGCTGCACTGGCCAGAGGAGCCTGTGGAACAGCGGTGGTGGCCTGGGATGGGCCAGCTCAGCCCCATCCCTCCACAGCCCTCTGGTTTCTTCTGCAGGTGGCAGCAGGAGAGGACGGGGAGTCCCTGATGCGTGGACGGTTGGCCATGTCTGGGGTGAGTGGGGCTGCACGTGGGCACCAGCAGGTCCTGCTGACACTGGGGTGACATCTGCCCCCAGGACCATGGGGTCAGGAGGGCTAGTGCCCAGTGCCCCTGGTCCTCAGCCAGGGTTTCAGATGGTCCTTGGGGCTGGCCCTGGTGGCTGTGGGAGGCAGGGGGGTCCAGCTCTCGCTGTCCCTGCTGACACTGCTATCCCTTTGCAGAAGCACTGGCCCCCCGGGACCCAGTGTGTCACCAAGCATGACCACACCAAGCCCAAGCCCCGGGAGCTCGCCTTCCACAAGGGAGATGTGGTCACCATCATCGAGGCCGTGGAGGTGAGACCGATGGGTGCTCGGGGACACACTGTCCTGGGGACATTTCTGCATCATGTCAAACTTCTCATCCACCAACACCCTCAAGTCCTTCTCTTCAGGGCTGTTCTCAATCCATTTTCCTCCCAACCTGTATTTGTGCTTGGGATTGCCCTGACCCAGGTGCAAGATCTCGCACTTGGCCTTGTTGAACTTCATGCAGTTTGCACAGACCCACCTCTCAAGCCTGTCAAGGTCCCTCAGTGTTATCCCTTCCCTCCAGTGTGTCAGCTGCACCACACAGCCTGGTGACATTGTCAAACTGGCTGAGGATGCACTCAATCTCACTGTTCATGTCGCTGCCAGAGATGCTGAACAGTGCTAGTCCCAATACCAATCCCTCAGGAACACCATTTGTCACATACTCGGACATCAAGCCATTGATGACAACTCTTGTAGTGTGACCATCCTCCCAGTTCCTTATTCACCAAGTGGTCTATCCCTCAAATTCAGGAATGGGACCACAGTGCCATCAGCTGAGCTGCCAGAGCCAGTCCCCCGCTTCCAGTGGGATCCCCCCTTCCTTCCTTTGCTCTGAGACCCTCTCTCCCCCAGGGCAAAGGCTGGTACCATGCCAGACACAACGAGACAGGGCAGGAGGGGCTGCTGGCGGCCAGTGCGCTGCGGGAGCGCGGTGCCATCCGCGTGGACCCCAAACTCAGCCTCATGCCGTGAGTACAGCTGGGGGGGTGTGTCTGGGGGGCCCAACTGAGCCCCCGGGAGCTGCAACAGCAGATGAGTCCAGCATGTTTCCCCCCATCCAGGTTTTGGGGGGGCAGCTGGGGGCAGAGCAGCCCTCAGTCATGCTCTGGCAATGGAGGGATTTGCTGGGGCCAGTACCTGGCTTTAAAGACCCCTAGTTGTGCCCACCCATCCTGGATGGATGTCATGGAGAGGGGTTTCATGCGGTGGGGTCTGCGTAGCCTTGGCAGGGGCTCTGCTGTCTCTTACCTCGCTGCTGGCCCTGGGGAGAGCCCCGTGGCACAGCCCCCCTCCCCAACGGCCCTTCCCTCAGCTGGTTCCACGGGAAGATCTCGGGGGTGGAGGCGGTGCAGGAGCTGCAGCCCCCCGAGGACGGGCTGTTCCTGGTGCGTGAGTCTGTGCGGCACCCCGGGGACTACGTGCTGTGCGTGAGCTTCGGCAGGGAGGTGATCCACTACCGCGTGGTGCACGAGGGGAACACGCTCAGCATCGACAGCCAGCAGTACTTCTCCAACCTCATCGACATGATCGAGGTGAGACTCCCCATCCCTGGGCAGGGAGTCCCACCAGTGCCAGATGAGGGCAAGAACCTCGTGGGGTCACACACATTCGTGGCAGATCGCTGTCCTGCTCTGCGTGGCTTCCGTTGGTCTTTGTTGCCTGGTGTAATTCTCCATCCCTGTCAAAGGCTCCTGGTTCTCACTCGGTTTGGGGTGCAATGGGCAGATCCAGGATGCCCAAGGTGATGTCTCTGCAAACCAGCCATGCCAGCTGCAGCCCCAATCCCCTGCCAAAGGACCACATTCTCCCCATCCCTGCTTATTCAGTGCTTCACACAGCAGGAAGACTCTGATGGCCTCTGCCTCCCATGGACTTTGAGGCATTTTAACATGTCTCTCTACCCTCTCAGCTGCTGACCCCACAGGTTCTCAGGCTGTCACTTGAGCTCTTACCCCTCCACCAAGTTCTTGCTTGAGGTCCATCTTCACCCTATCTCAGAGCTTCTGCCCTTCTCTCTAGGGGGTTGCACTCTCATTTTTCGTCATTTAGGCACAACTTCTGCTTTTGAGTGGGTCCTTTGCCCTCTCAGGTGCCCCAGCCATGCTCTGAAACTGCAAAGGCCATCCCGTCCTGTCCTGTCCCATCCCACCCCACTGCTTCTGCTCCCTTTGTTTCTGCAAACTGCCCTCGGCTGCTGCAGCACCCACTGGAGGTTCATCCCCACCTGTAGCTTCCCATATCCCCTGTGGTCCATCCTGGTGTTCCTGTGGCTGTGCCCAGGGGGGAGCAGGGCTGAGACATGGGCTGCAAATCACAGGGCTGGGAGAAACACAGTGTTCCACACTGCCTGAGCCAAAGGGGCTTTAGGGCCCTTGAGGGTGGTGGTGGTGGGGTCCCATGGACCATCCCAGAGCTGTTCCCTGGATTCACACCCCGAGCATGAGGGTAAGAGCTGGCATCACCTCCATCTGTTCATCTCTTGGCAGCACTACATGAAGGAGCAGGGAGCCATCTGCACCAAGCTGGTGAAGCCCAAGCCAAAAACAGGGATGAAGTCGGCTGAGAAGGAGTTGGCCAAAGGTAGGGGATGGTGGGGGAGGATCATAGTCCAAGTTTTGGGGACAAGGCAACATGGCCCCACTGGTGGTCCCTGCTAACCTGCCCTTGTGCCTGTGCCCAGCTGGGTGGTTACTGAACCTGAAGCACCTCACACTGGGAGACTGCATCGGGAAAGGCGAGTTTGGAGGTAGGTGAGAGGATGGGGTTGGAGGGTCCCTGGCTTTGAGTTTCCCCAGATGGCACTCCCTGACACCCCTCCCCATTCCACGGCATGAGGGGCTCAGCCAGGGGTGCAGAAGGTCAGGTGTGGGGCTCAACCTGATCCCCCATCCCCTCCCAGATGTCCTGCAGGGCGAGTACATGGGGCAGAAGGTGGCTGTGAAGAACATCAAGTGCGATGTGACCGCCCAGGCCTTCCTCGCTGAAACGGCTGCCATGACGTGAGAGCCCCACTGTTGTATGACCCAGCCCTGCCCCATGGCCTGGGGACGAGGCAACACCTTGACTTGGATCCTCTCCATTCCAGGAAGGTCCAGCACAGAAACCTGGTGTGCTTGCTGGGCGTGATCCTGCACAACGGGCTCTACATTGTCATGGAGTTCATGAGCAAGGTGAGAGGACCCGGCTGCTCTTCAACCAGCGGGACCCATCACTGCTCAGATCTGGGGACAAATTTGAGCCCCCTGTTTAGGGGCTGAATCATATGGATGCTGGGCACTGCAGCCTCTGCAGGAGGCAAAGTCTCCCAGCAGCCCCATCCAGTTGGTCCTTATTCATTTATCCTCCCCTGTCAGGGCAACCTGGTGAACTTCCTGCGCACGCGGGGCCGGGCACTCGTCCCGACCCAGCAGCTCCTCCTTTTCGCCCTGTAAGTCCATCTCCCTCCCTCTGGGCTGGGGACTCCTCTGCATCCCTCAGGACAAGCCCGGGGACATGGCTCTGTCTCACTCGGCTGTGGCAGGGATGTGGCTCAGGGCATGGACTACCTGGAGTCCAAGAAGCTGGTGCACCGGGACCTGGCTGCCCGCAACATCCTCATCTCCGAGGAGAACGTGGCCAAAGTGAGTGACTTTGGCTTGGCCCAGGTCAACCCCAAGGGCACGGACACCACGTTGCTCCCTGTGAAGTGGACGGCGCCAGAGGCCCTGAAGCACAACGTGAGCAACAGGGGGAAGGAAGGGGGGCCACAGGGTCCTTCCAAGACATCTCACCCTCTTAGGTCCTCCCTGCTCCTTCCCCCACTTGCCAACCCATCCCTGCCTCACAGTGGCTTCTGACACAGTCAGCTCTGCATTTCCCACAATTCTGCTTCTGTCCTGACCAACCCTTGCCCTGGGGTGTAGCAGGAACTGGGGCAGCTCCAGTGGGATCTGGCAGGATGACAGGAACGGGGGGGTGGTCACACCCTGGGGAGCTGGGGCAGCAAGGGGCAGGCACTGTCCCCTGTCCTGCCCTTGGGAAACAGTGGGGACCCAACACAGCCCCTGACTGGCTCAGCCTCTTCCCTTCCTCCCACCACAGAAATTCTCCTCCAAGTCGGATGTGTGGAGCTACGGGATCCTCCTGTGGGAAACCTTCTCCTTCGGACGGGCACCTTACCCCAAGATGGTGAGTGCTGTGCCAGGGGACACCCACAGGTCACGCCCCGCTGGCACCAATGGGATGGGGACATCCCACTGTCCCCTGGCCAGGGCAGGGCAGGGGGTCCCAGCCAGCTTCTCCATCCTGCCAGACCCTGAAGGAGGTGACAGAGCTGCTGGAGCAGGGGTACCGCATGGACCCCCCCGAGGGCTGCCCGCCCACCGTCTATGCCCTGATGAAGAGCTGCTGGGAGATGGAGCCAGGCAAGCGCCCGTCCTTCAAGAAACTCACAGAGAAGCTGCAAAAGGAGCTGAAGCACCTGAGGGACGTTTAACCCCTGTCCTGCTACCAGGGCCCAGGACCTGAAGCCCCCCAGACCCACTGGGGTTGGGAGTGGCATGGCAGTGGGGGCCAGGAGTGGAGTGGCCTATAGTGCCACTCTTGCCCAGTGGAGATGGGGCAGCAGCTGGGAGGGGTCTCATCTCCCCTGGGACACCCAACAACAAGGCAACAGCCTCCCTCCACCCTGGAACAGTCCTTCTTCCCACCACACAGCCCAGAGAAGGTTCCCGTGGGATCAATCTCTCCTGACCCATAGGGGTGGGGATTGCAGCCCGCATGGGGGCCATGCCCCAAACACCCCCTGTGCTCAGCCCCAGTAGTGGTTGCTGCACATGGGGTCCCTTCGAGCTACAAATCCCAGGGATGGGAGATGAGACTGGACATCTCCACTCACTGGAGGATGAAACCCCAACCCCAGTCCTGCTCCAGCCTCCTGGCCCAGCATGGGGATGCCAGCACAGCCAGCTAAACCACACGGATTTGGGCTTTTTGATTAAACCAAAGAAATTAGTTCAACATCATCTTTAAGCCTCTGGGCTGAAATTAGGCCTATCCTTTCATCAGGGCCCAGCAAAGCCCAGCAAAAAGCTTTTGGGGGGGCCGGGAGCTCTGGCTCTCAGAGCCCCCCACGCAGTCCAGCCCCTCTCCCCTCAGGGCTCTGCAAGGCGGGGGATTATGATTTTAATCAGAGGCTCTATGGGAATTGCTTGGGTATAGATTGCAGGCACAGGGCACGTCCCCAGCAGCAGGGAGCCCCTGGCCCTGCAGGCTCCCGAGCAATCTCGGGTCTGGGTGAGCAGGGATTAGTGGGGGCACGGGTGGGTGTGTGCCCGTCGCCGCCTCGTCTGCTGCCAGTGCTTTGACCCTCGAGTGGGTTTTTTCAGCTAATCCTCTTGTGTCTCCTCTGTGCTGATTTCTTGCACCTCCGACCCCACTGTGTGGGTGGCTCTGGGTGCCCACGGCCTAAGGTTCCTCCCATGACTTGGCCCTGTGGGTACTGCCCCCACTGGGACCCCCCAGACCCAGGGTGTGCTGGGGCTCAGTGGCTCCTTCCACCTGCCCATCGCCCCGATGAGGCAGCACCTGCTGTCCCCACACACTGCCACTGTCTTCCACGAGAACCCCCGGGTGCAGCGGGCAGCACAGGAAGGTCTGTCCACCCCGATGGCTGTGGCTTCCCCTCCTAATGCCTTAATCCGGCCCTGATCCGCGGTGCCCCTGGGGCCGGTCCCGCTGACCTTGCAGGTGCAGGAACCCGGTGGGCACCGTGGGGCACAAGCTGCCACCGCTGCCCACCATGGCCTCCTTCTTCACGGCTGCCCTGAAGAGCTTCCAGGGGGGCAAAGAGGAGCTGCCCAAGGGCCCCCCGAGGGAGGACAAGGCAACCGCGCTGCCCAGCGGGATGGCCCGCGAGGAGTTTGAGGAGTACCAGCGGCAGCTGCTGGAGGAGAAGTAAGGCTGGGGAGGTCACTGGGGTCCCCCAAACACCAAGACCAGGATCCCACCCGCCATGGGTTGTCCCCAGGGTGGCACACGACAGGGACAGGGAGGCTGCCAGGGCAAGGGACAGGGCAGAGCAGGTGCCCTTTGGTGCCTCTCTCCCACAGCTCGGGAGGTCCCTGTGGGTGCTGGCAGGGGGCTTGGTGCACTATAGGTGACAAGGGGAGCCTCCAGGTGTCAGTGGCCCTGGGTGGGTATCTGGTGTCAGTCCAGCACCCTGGAGCCAAGGGACGTGGGGGGCAGCACGAGACTGGATTAAGGTCCCACTTCCCTGGACCGAGTGCTGTGGGGATCCAGTGCCTCAGCACCAGGGAGCTGAGAGGCTGCGGGAGGAGCAACGGGCACCTTCACCAAGCACCTCTGCTGGGTGCTGGGGTTGGATGGGCAGGATGTGGCCCCTGCCCCCAGGTCCCCATTGCAACTCTCCTGTGGATCTCAGACCATTTCCTCCCTCCTGCCCCGGACCTGCTGCTGCAGGAGGACGGGGGTGATGTCGGGGGAGCCCTGCTGGGGTGGCTCAGTGGGCTGGGGGTGATGGTGTGGCACCTGCTGCGGCCAGAAGACCATAGTCGTGCTGGAAGGCTCTGGCAGGGCTCAGTGGGGTGAGGGTGACCGTGTGGCACCGGCTGCAGGATCGAGCGGGACAAGGCGTTTGCGCAGAGGAAGGCGGAGCGGGCCACTGTGCGGATGCACCTGCGGGACAAGTACCACCTGACCCAGGTGAGAACCTGGGTCGTTCTGTCTGCAGTGGGACCTGGGAGCTCCCCCCGACCCTCCGTCCCCCGGGACACTCCCAGACCCGCGGCTGCCGGGCTCCCCGGGACGGGAGGGATTCCTGAAGAGGGCAGCAGACGGCCACTGTCTCCCTCTGACCATCCACCGCCCGCTGTCCGTCCGGCACTCTGGCATCGGACAGTCCGGGCATCCTCCAGCGGCCCCAGCACCCCGGGCCTGGCTGTCCCCTGTCCCCTGTCCCCTGTCCCCTGTCCCCTGTCCCGCGGCCGGTTGGCAGCGGGTCGGCCCGTCCCGACTCCCTGTCCCACCCCGTGCAGGACGAACGGGACGAAGCGCAGATGCACGTGGCCGGCGGGGCGGTGGAGCTGCCGCAGGAATTGGCCGCGATGGTGCGGGGCGAGGAGGAGGAGGATGAGGAGGAAGGCGGCGCCGGGGCCTTCGCCTTCCTGGCGAAGCTGCGGGAGGTGGAACTGCCGGCTCTGAGGGACCGCGCGCTGGGCGGCGTGGACCAGGTGAAGGAGAAGTGCTCCCTGATGTAGCATCGCTGCCCACCCTGGGTGACACCGGCAGCCCCCGCCCCCCTCTGCTCCCCGGGAGCCACGGAGTGCTGAGGCTGTGGCTGCTGTTTCCTGGTGATGGGGGTCCCAATACAGATGCTGGGTGTTTTCCTCCCCAAAATCATTCCCAACTGCTTTCCCAGTGCACTGGGTGGGTGCTGGGGTGCAGGATGCCTGGGTCCCCTGAAACCACGATGACCAAGCCCCTCCCGTGGTGCCCCTGGTGTGAGCCCCCAGACGGGGCAGGTCCCTGACGCTCTGTCACCCCCAACACCAGCCCTGGTGCCTTGCACACCATTCGGCTCAATAAATGTGGTATTTTCTGGCACCAGTCTGGTCTTCTTGGTGTATCCTGTCCTGGGTGGGGGGACGACATGATGACAGCACTGCAGGAGGGCTGCTCCGTGTCCCCTGAGCCACCAGGCAGCCCGGGACACTTGGCTGCTGGATCGGTCCCCATCTCCTGCAGCAGCCCCAAGCACACGAGTCAGTGGCACCCAGTGCCCCCTGGGGCATCCCTTGCAGGCAGCACTGCCAGGGGATGTGTCAGCCCGTCCCCCCCCCCACTCGAGCATCCCCTGCCGGTGCAGGCAGCGGGGGGTTCCCTTCGACAGGGCCAGGGTGCCCCTCTGCCTCTTACCGCTCCAGGGGCTCACTCCTGGCCACTCGGCAGCAGCACTGGCTTAAATGCCGGCCGTGCCGGAAGGCCGGGGGCTGCTGAGATCACTAATACCTGCCTATTTTAGCGAGGTCTAATCTTCCTGAGTCGCCTGTCCCCGAGGACTAAGCTATCTGAACCCGTGTAAAATGTACGGGCAGCGCTGGCCCCAACGACACCTCCCGCCGGAGCCGGAGCCTCCGGGAGTCACGCTGTGTGTGCATGAAAGGAAGGACGCGCTGAGCCGCCTCCGTCCTCCCCACGCCGCAGCCATCTGCTCCGGAAAGGCCTGCGGGGACGGCCCTGCCAGGGCTGCCCACGGCCCTGGTGGCCGGGCTGGGAGGGGGAGACCGAATCCGGCGCGGGTGGGATGGGAGCTGTGCCACGGAGCTGTCACGAGACGCTCCCGGCTGGGCCACCCTGGATGGAGCACGTGGAGCAAGGAGGTCCCTGGATGCGGGAGGTGCCCAGTTCCCCTTGGGCACCCACCCCTCCAGGTACCAGTCCAGGGGCTGGTGGCTGCTGGAGCATCCCAGGGAGCGTGGCACGGGCTCGTCAGGGCCTGGCACCAGGGAGCCTCCCCATGATTGGTGGCCCTGCTGTCCCCACAATCCCTGCCATCACTGCTGATGCTTCCAGCCTTACTTCAGAACTTTTAAAATCTCCCTCTGGGGACAAAGCCACCTGTATTACGTGGGATGGGGCCATCGGTGCCCCACCAATCCCCCCCAGGGCCCTGACAGGGTGGCAGCAGCTGCAGTACCCAGCACAACACCGTTCCCACCCCACATCCCTGCGCTCCCCAGGGCTGGGCTCCACACCGAGTGCCAGCTGCTGGGATGGTGGCACTGAGGTCCCCAGCGCACTCTGTCACCACAGTCCTCCATCTCCACTCCACACCAGGGCCCCATCCTGACCTGGTGGGCAGCCCTCTCCCAGTGCTCCCAGTGGGGCTGTGTGGGGACTCCCAGCGCCAGCTGGGATTCGGGTCAGGACCCTCCGCCAGGTCTCCTTGGCTAATCGTCCTGCCCCCCCGCCCTCCCCACGCTGCCACCTGCCTCCCGCTCAGCACCCTTTTGGGTCACCCCTGCTGCCTCCCCGCCTGCCCAAGGCCTCTTAATGAACTAAAAAAGTGATAAATCCCCGGCCGAGCTGGTCACGTGAGGCCGGTGGCCCCCGGTCGCCCCCCGGCCCGACCCCCGCCTCCGGCCCCACCGCCCCGGTAAGCTGACGCAGCGTCTCTAAGCGTTAGCAGCTTTGCGCGCTAATAGGATTAGGGAGGTTTAAAACTGTCATTTGAGTGAACTAAACCCCCTGATACTCTGCATTGCACCTTCTTAACCAATTTGCCTTCAATTAGGGTAATTGGGAAACTAGCAAAGAAGTATAGCATTAATATTTTAAAGTGATGAAGCGATTACGGGCCTTGGACGAGGAAGCAAATCAATTTGCTATCTGCTCCTAAAAGGCAATTATAATCATTTGGCAAATCAGCCTGCTGCCTCCCCCCGGGCAAGCCAACACCTTACGGCGGCCGCGGGGCCGGCACGGCAAACACCGCGGGCCACAGCGCCGGGGCCGGGCAACTGGGCAGCCCCCCGTCCCCAAAACCAGCACCCTGGCACCTCACTGCACCCCCCGGACTGGGAGGCACCCTGGGGGAAGCTCATGAGGGCCACCAGTGTAGGAGACACGGCTCCTGCACTCCTCACAGTGGCCACTGTGGGCACCCGGGCCAGTGGGGTCCAGGTGCCCGTTTGCAGCCCCAGCCCCACACGTCATCCATGAGCTGGGGGATGTCCCCAAACCCCCCAGAGGCAGCACCTCCCTGCACTCCCCTGCACCCCCTGGCAGCTCTGTATGGTGTGGGGGTGTCACCCCATCCCCGTGGCCCCCCTGGACTCCTTGTATGGGGCCTTGCTGTCCCTGGCGCAGTGCCAGCCTGTCCCTGGGGTGGTGGCACACTGTCCCCAGGGGAGTGGCATCCTAAAGGCAGCATCACACCGGAGCAGTGTCAGACAGGGCAGGTGAAGCTGCACAGCCCCAACGGGGGACAACGAGGTGGCCTTGGGGCCCAAACCAGGATGCAGAGGGGGCTGTGGGGCCCTGCCAGCAGCAGCCCCAGCAAGAGGGTTCAGACCTGTGTTGGGCCAGCAGCCACCCAGCACAGGGTGCTGGGGTCCAAAACCCCCACAGTGACGTTTGCCATCGGAAAGGGGAACTGTGGTGGGGAGGGGAAGGGAGTGGGAGGAAGACGAGACGTGGCTGGGGGCCGTGGCAGTCACAGGTGGCAGGAAGAGGTTTTTGGGAGAAAGTAAAAGCGAGTGAAGAAAGAAAAGGGCAAAATCTGCCCCACAGGATGGAGGTTCTGGGCAGCGCCAAATACATCATCCCTGGAGAACCCCAGAACCTCCACCATGATGTTCCCATCATCCATTGGAGTCCAGGGGCAGCAGCGGGAGCGGGGAGGAGAGAGATGATGATCAGCCCTCAGCCTGGCTGCCTTTCCCCCACACCCCCATGGCCAGGGCCCATGGACAGCTCCCAGGGATGGTCCCCATAGCTCCATCCCACAGTCAGTCCCCACAGGGTGTCCCCATGGTACTCAGTTCTGTGTCCATGAATCATCCCCACGTCTGGTTCCACGGGCACTGCCCCATGGCTGCCCCCCATGGCTGCCACCCACAATTCCTCTCCCTGCCTGGTCCCCTGCTCTGGTCCCCATGAGTGTTCCCCCTGCCTGGTGTCCATACCAGGTCCCCAAGGCTGTTCAGGGGTCCTGGTCCCTATGGCTGGTCCCTACACCAGGTCCCCACACCTGGGCCCACACCCAGACCCCAGAGCAGGTCCCCAGACCATGTCCCTGCACTGGGTCCTCACAGCTGGACCCCACGACTCATCCTCACCCCGTCCCCAGACCCATCCCCATCCCTGCTCCCCATATGGGCAGGGCTCCACAGGCAGCATCACTGGGAGCTGTGGGGCCACCCACACCACCACAGGGCCACCCTCAGCCTCACCCTCCCCAGCCGGGGGGGACAACACCCACCACGGCATCATCCCCATCCCACCGGGGCTTGGGGCGCTGCCCCGGACCCCATCCCTGGGGCAGCGCCTCCGCAGCCCAAGGAAATCCTACCCCCTCCCCCTCCATCCTTTCTTCTCCGCTCCCCCTGTTTCTAATTCTTTCTCCTCGCCCGTAATGAGGGGATTACACGGCAAACTCCAGCAGGACGCCTTTGTGGGGAGACAATCCGAGTGGGGAAGGCAGTTCGGGGCTTTGTCCGCCGCTGCCCCCCCGGACCCGTGCTGGGGGGACATTTAGAGCAATTACTTGTCCAGAAAGTAACTGTCAATCATTCTTAAAGGGGAAGGCCTCCAATTAATAACCTCGTCTTAATCCTTTGGACTCATTTCCAATCTGCGGTGCCTTGGTGACATCTGCAACACTAAATAAAGATTCTCCCGAGCCTTAGCACGGCGGTTCTGTGACAAATAAGAAGACTAGAGGCAACTTTGGCGGCCAAAGCTGCGAGATTGGTGAGGTTGAGCCGCTTGTTTGGTTCCCGGGAGGGACTGGCAAAGTTAAATACTCCTGGAAAAGCCGAGTTGGGCCCAGCAGGTAACGCCGTTTTATTCCAATTCGGGATGAAGCGCCAAGGGAGGATGCTGAGGAAGGGAGTGGGTGTCCCCAGGGTGTGCCCGGGGTTGGGGAGGGGGCTGGCACCCTTCCCTGGGGGCTTGGGAGAGGGTGCAGGCACCAGTCAGCGTCACTCGCCCCGATTTACGTGGGGCCAGGGGCAGGAGCCACCCACGCTCCCACCACCCGTGCCAGGCAGCCTGAGCCCAGGGAGCCAAATCCTGGCACCCAGATGGGCTCCCAAAGGCAAGGAAAGGGGTCCCAGTGGAAGCTGGGGCTGTCCTGGGGCTGTGTCTTCCGTATCCCTGCTGCCAGGGAAGGCCACTTGTCCTTGCTGATGCTCTGCTGTTTTGCAGTACTGAGGAAGTGAGTTTTTTACCCACTTCGACCAGGGCTCGATGTAGTTTCTGTTGCCTTTTTGGGTGTCTGTAACAGCAGCTGTCCCCTCCCCCTGGCTGGCAGCCCCCACAGGAAAACCACGGGTTGGGGCATTGAGGAGATGGGGGGAAGAGCCCTCCGGAGGTGTCGGGTCCTTCTGGTTCCCAGCACAGTTTTACAGCTTAAGGGCTTAAACCCAAAAACTGCTGCCAGGATGACAGGGGCTGCACGAGGATGTCCTTTGGGAGCTGGCAGTCCAGCAGCTCCCCCTGACCCAGCTCAGCAGGGCTCATTTTCAGGCAGGATTCCCAAAACACTGGCGGTGAAGGCCTGGGGCTCCCGAGGTCAGTCCCTGGAGGATGGGGAACACAGGGTGGTTGGTGCTGACACCCCCAGTCCAACCCTGTCAGGGACCCCCTTCCCCACCCAGGGACTTCTGTGCCCCTGGCCAGGCCGAGGCAGATTGGGGTGGGGGGTCCAGCCCTCACCCCCCACCTCGCAGGGTCCAGTGCTGCTGCCCCGCTGCCAGGTCACTCCTGCTCCATTATTTTGCTGTTCTTGGCTCATTCCTGCTCCCAGGATGGGGTTTGCCACTCCCTGGGGAGTTTTGGCCTCTTATGCTTTCCAATGGGGTCGGGATGTGGGCACCATGGGGCTGCCCCCAGCCCTGCTCTGATCTCCACCCCTGCACTTTGTCCCTGTCCCCCCACCATCCCCCACCTCTTCTCTCCTCCCACTTGCCCCATGTTGTCCCCAGCCCCTCCAGACTCTCTCACCCATCCCCTCCATGCCCATCTCACCCATTCCCATTGCCCCAACTCCTCTCAGCCCCCATCCAGCCCCAGCTCCACCCCCATTGTCCCATGGGACCTGGCTGGGCAGGGCAGACAGGGTGTTCTGATGGGTGCTGTGTCCCTCAGGGGGTCTGTGCCCCAGGCAGGGGGTGTTTTGGGGGCTCTGGGTGCTCACCCCCTCTCTCTCCTTCCCTTACAGGTGTGGAGCTGCGCAAATGAGAAGCGGGTGAGTGAGAGCGGGATGGCAGTGGGGGACCCCGTCCCCCCCTGTGTCCCCAGACCCAGAACACACCCCAACACTCACACAGTGACCGCAGGGTCCCTGCTCCCCCCAGCACCCCCTCAGCCCTGCCTTGGGGCACCCCAGGGTGCAGCACCCAGAACCCCCACCCTGATTAGCAGCTCCCCTGGGGCACCCTGAGACTGCGGGGCCAGGGCCAGAGCCAGAGCTGGGTGGATCCCCCAGGGTACAGACACCCCACGAGGGGCTGTGGGGCATCTGGCGGGGCTCTAAAGGCACACCTGCTGTGCTGCACTCACACTGCACATGCACCACCCACGCTGCACCCAGGCTGTGTGTGTGTCTGTGTGTGTGTGTGTGTGTGTGTGTGTGCATGTGGCACATGCTGGGTGTGCAACACACACTGCAAATAACCTGCACTGCACACACTGCACACACTGCACACACTGCACACACTCTGCACACACACTGCACATACACTGCACACACACTGCACAGACTGCACACAGACTGCACACACACTGCACACACACTGTCATAGCCATGGCACACACTGAACACACACACACTGCACACACACTGTCATAGCCATGGCACAGGCTGCACACCCACTGCACAGATTGCACACACACTGCTCACACTGCCCACACTGCTCACACTCTGCACACCCTGCACATGCAGCATGCACTGCACACTCACTGCACACTCACTGCACACTCACCGCACACTCACCGCACACTCACTGCACACTCACCGCACACTCACTGCACACTCACTGCACACTCACCGCACACTCACTATTTGCCCACAGCTCCTGTGCCCACTCGCTGTGCACACCCCACACACCCCTCACGCCCTGCCCTCCCGTGCACACACACACACTGTGCCCCGTGTCCTGCCCGTGCAGACCCCGTTCCGTGTGTGCTGCGTGCACAGCACGAGGGCACTGCCCCTGGCACTGCACGGGGCAGCACGTAGCACAAACCACCCTGCACGCACACCCAGCCCCGCACGGGCACACCCACACCGGGCACGTGCTTCACACGTTCCCTCCCACGCTCAGCCCACCAAACACACACCCTCTCACACCTGCCCCTCGCTCCAAGCACCCCTGAGCACCCCACACTCACCCTGTGGGTGGGTCACACCCCACACCCACCCCGGCACAGGCACGGACACACTGTGGTCACACTGCTCACACGGGCACTCCCCACACAGACACCCCGCATGTGCCCAGCCTGAGCAACACCCAGCACCCACCCCCTGCCCGCCGCCCTCTGGGACCCCTATTTACACCCTCCCAGCACGAACTGATGCTCCTTTTCCCTCCCCACTCCCATTCGGGCATCAACCAGGTCTTTCCCGGCGGGTCAGGACGATGCAGCTCCTTCCCCTTGCCCCAGGATTACAGCTTTCCGTCCCATTTCCATGTCTGCCGACATCCTCACGGTGGAAAGAGACCCTTAATCCCCAGCAAATACTGCAGGAAGATTTCAGATGCCGGATAAAAAGCTTAAAGATGAAACGTTGCAAGGGTTGAAAATGCTTATAAGCGTCACCAAAACGGTTATTAGCCGGGGGACGGCGCCGGGTCACTCCTGCAGTGCCTGGGGACTGACGCTGGGTCCTCCAGCGCTCCAGGGCCAGCTTTCCCCATGGGAGAGGCTGGAGGAGAGGAGCTGGTCTGGAAGGAGGGACTTGGTCTCCTCCAGGGCGGGACAGGGGGAGGTCAGGTTAGCTCTTAATCATGGTTCTTTCATAAAATCCTCTACTTTAGGGGAAATTTGACTTTCAGCACCGACAGATGCGTTGGTCTGGTGGCACCTGAGAGCAGAGCCAAGTGCAGGGTGCCCGGGGTGTCCATCTGCAGGACCCTGGGTCAGTCCCCAGGACACCACAGCCCTGGGATAACGCAGTGTCAGAGAGGATTATTCCTTTGCATAACCTGTTCCTGGGGCCGCCCCACCCTCCCGTCCCTCCGTCCACTTGTCCATCTGTCCCCGTCCCGGGGGTCCGCGGGGGGGTCCGACAGCCCCCAGCCCCACTGACCCCCGCGGTTCCCCCGCAGGTGCCACCATGTTCCTGAATAAGTGCGAGGGGGACCTGGGCGAGCTGCGGAAGCCGGGGGACAGCGAGGGCACCCCGCCCGCCTCCGCCGAGGAGGAGCAGCCCAAGAAGAAGCACCGGCGGAACCGCACCACGTTCACCACGTACCAGCTGCACGAGCTGGAACGCGCCTTCGAGAAGTCCCACTACCCCGACGTGTACAGCCGCGAGGAGCTGGCCATGAAGGTCAACCTGCCAGAGGTCCGCGTGCAGGTAGGGAGGGCACCCGTGGCCCCAGCACCCCGGGCCTGTCCCTGGGCCGGGTCAGAGGGACCCCCCGGTGCTGGAGAGCCCTGCTCCGCTCTCGGCTCCACCGCCGCCACCTCCCTCCGGGCCTCAGTTTCCCCACTGCTCGAGGTGGGTGCAGCAACCTCTGCAGAGCTGCTCCTGACAAAGCCAGGGAAAGGGTTTAATGGCTGAGCCTGTTTCCCCCATGGGGGTCCCAGTTTGGCCTGTGGGGTCCCAGTTTGGCCCACAGGCCACAGCCTCCGTTTGGGCAGGGAGATGGTTTTTAGAGATTGTTTTTTCCCCTTCTGGTGGGGGCTGCTCCCATCCCTCCTGCTGTTCACGTGGGAAAGCAGCCAAACCTTGGCTGATTGAGGCCACTCCCAGGTCTTTCAGGCTGGGAAAGCACAAGATCCTCACAGATTTGGGGGTTATAAGCTTGTTGGAGCAGGAGGGGGGCAGTGGGGCTGGGGAGGTTTTGCTCCCTGGGCTGCAGGAAAAGGCTCATGGGGGAACAGCACGGCCTGGGAAGAGCCCAGGGTTCCACCAGTGCAGTCCCCACCATCCCTAGACTGACATGGTGAGATCAGGGAGAGGGAAAGGGCCAGTGTGCTGAAGGAGACAAAACCCCTGCAAAGCAAAGCAGTGACCCCTGCATAGACGAACTGAGATCCCCAGGCCTCAGCCCCAGTCTGAGACAAGGCAGCCTTTTTTTTGGGGGGTCCAGACTATAAGGACACCTCTGCTGAGCTCTCTGAGCAATGACCAGTTTCATAGAATCACAGAATCACTGAGGTTGGAAAAGCCCTCTAAGACCATCGAGCCCAACTGTTCCTCCAGCACGGCCAAGGCCACCACTAACCCATGTCCCCAAGAGCCAGATCCACATGGCTTTTAAATCCCTCCAGGGCTGGTGACTCCACCACTGCCCTGGTCACCCCGTGCCAGGCCTGGACAACACTTTTGGGGAATAAGTTTCTCCTAATATCCAATCTAAAACTCTCTTGGCACAGCTTGAGGCCATTTCCTCTTGTCCTGTCACTTGTTCCCTGAGAGCAGAGCTCGACCTCCATCTGGCTCCACCCTCCTGTCAGGGAGTTGTGGAGAGTGAGAAGGTCCCTCCTGAGCCTCCTTTTCTCCAGGCTGAGCTCCCCCAGCTCCCTCAGCTGCTCCTCATCAGACTTGTGCCCCATCCCCACCCAGCTATTCATCTTTCCTCCCCCTTTGCCTCTCACAGCAGACCCTGTGCCCTGTGCTGCTCTGGGGACATGGGGACCAGCACTCCAATGAGCTGTTCCCACAGGGCCAGATGTCACTGCTGGACTTGGCTCACTGGTCCCTGTCATTCCTGCTGGATTTTGGTGTAACTATGGCATTTTAACATCTAGAAGCTTTGACCCAGGGGTTGGAAGGTCAGATAACACTGCCCCGAGGGCTGCAGGAGCAGGGTGCACATTTCCATGGAGCAGGGAGAGTAGGGGCTGTGCGCTGACACCTCTTGCTTTCTGTACCTCAGAGACGTCCTTGGTCTCTGGGGCTTGTGGGAGAGCTTTGGCAGAGGTGTGTGGTGTGCTGGGATTGCCAGAGCCCTGGAGGGCAGCCCGTGTGCAATGGGATACCCCATATATGACACTGAAGCACTCCCTGTGGGGCAGAGCATGGGGTACAGCATGTGGGGCACACTGCAAGGGACCGGCTGGGCACGGTGGAGCTCACCCTGGCTCTCACCTCGCAGGTCTGGTTCCAGAACCGACGAGCCAAGTGGAGGCGGCAGGAGAAGATGGAGGCCAGCTCCATGAAGCTCCACGACACCCCCGTGCTCTCCTTCAACCGGCCCCCCATGACCCCCAACGTGGGGCCCATGAGCAACTCCCTCCCGCTCGACCCGTGGCTGACATCCCCCATCTCCAGCGCCACCACAGTCCACAGCATCCCCGGCTTCATGGGAGCCCCCCAGGCCCTGCAGCCCCCCTACGGCGGGCACTCCTTCCTCAACGCCCCCGCACCGATGGCCCAGGGCATGCAGCCCATGGCCCCCGCGCCCTACCAGTGTGGCACCCCCTTTGTGGACAAGTACCCGCTGGAGGAGGTGGACCAGAGGAGCTCCAGCATCGCCTCGCTCCGCATGAAAGCCAAGGAGCACATTCAGACCATCGACAAGACCTGGCAGCCCATTTGATGAACGTTCCCCTCTGGCCCCTCCGGCCCCCCCGGCCCCGGCTCTGGGCCCCGGTGCCGGCTCAGCCCTGGGGCAGGTGAGGGAGGACAGTGGGTGCTCAGCAGGACCAAAGCCGGTGCTGGGCAGGGATGCCAGGCTGTGTCTTCCCCCGCCGAGCCAGCACTGGCAGTGGCAGGGGAGCCAGTCAGGTGCTGGCAGGACCCCGCTGCAGGGGAGCACCCTGGGGGAGCCCGTTTGCCTCACTGTGGCACCAGCACTGGCTGAGGATCTGGCCAAGGCTCAGGCATCCAACCGTGCCACCAGGCCATGCACCACCCCCTGGTCGGACACCTCCTTTCCTCACACCCCTTCCCCTTCCTGTTATTATTAATTTTTTTTTAATGCTGCAGATTTAAACAAAACTGAACAGAAAAGCTCTAGTTTCGTAGGGAGTACTTGGGGGGACGTTTTAGCTGCATTGGGGCACGGTGCTGATCGTGCTGGGTGATGCACTGGCACTGAGAGGACGGTTGTATCGTGAGTAAAGAGATAAGATGAACGGCTGCCGCATGCTGGAGTTGGGCACTGTGCCCTCGTTAGCACAGCGGGGCTGTCAAGCCTCTGCTGGGAAGGAATTTTATTGGAGGGCACGGGAGCACCATCCCTGGGCACCCTCCTGCCCCGCTCCCTTGGGATGCCATGTGCAGGGCTGGGTCCAGGGGTGGGTGACTCAGTCCAGCCCTGGTTCTGGGCTAGGACCGGCTTGGCTGCACTGTGGCCTCGATGGCTCATCACAGGTCACCTTCTCGACCATCCCTTGGGGGCTGTGCCCACCACCCCCCTGCCCCAACACTCCCCAGAGGTGCCAGTGGCACAGAGCTGCCAGAATTGTGCTGGTGGGAGGATGGGTGGCAGTGGGACCCCTGTGGCCCATGGCCAGGGCTGGCGAGGGGAGGGGGCCAGCTGGGAGCTCTGGGGTCTCTGCAGCAGGGATGTCAGGGTGTGCCAACCTTACCCCCCGTCAGCGGCTCCTGCCAGATGGGAGCTGGTGGTGGTGACAAGGTGCCACTTCCCCAGGGGGCCCCAGCGTGGCTTTGTGGCTCCAGGGGGACCCTGCCTTCCCACCCACCACAGCTCAAGGCTGTGTCACCTCACTGGCAGCAAGGGCCAGCAGGCCCCCAGCACACGGCTGAGCCCACAGTGGCTTTGAGGTGCTGAAGCCCAGCTGGGACAGCGAGAGAGGTGGGCTCAGCCCTGGGTGAGCAGGAGCACCTGGGTCCCTGGGGAAGCCAGACGAGGGCCAACCTTTTCCTTCCCCACACTGAAACAAGATGTTTCCCTAGAAATCTTCCTGCTTCGGACCCGACGGCAGCCACCAGCCGGGGCTGTGCTGGGGCAGCCCCGTCCCCGCCGTGTCCCCGTGTCCCAGACCCCGCTCGGTGCCAGCGCGCCCGCCCGCCGTCCCTCTCACCACCTCCCGGGGGTCTCACCCGATCCAAGACCCCCGGGGCCGGACTGTGACGTCCCCAGAGCCCCGGGGTCAGGCGGGTCTGGCCGGGATGCCAGCGGGCCAGGCGAGGCACTGACCCCGGCGAGACCCTTTTCCTTGTGCCCCGTCCCCCGGCTGCTGCTGCTCGTCTGTTTCGTTAGCGACAATTAAACCTTTAACAACCCATTAAACGCATAATCGATGCTCCCCGGCCCCCCAGCCCAGCTAATGGGGTGAAGCGCCCCGGCAGAGCCGGGCTCCGGCCGGCAGATAATGAAGCAACGGCTGCGGAAGTAATGGGGTTTGATCCGGGGGACGGGACGCGCTCAATGGGGGCTGCGCTTTTCACATGACATAATTGCCGAGGCTGGCGCCAGCCCGGGGCACCCCTCGGCCTCCCGAGCGCCAACAAAGGCCGGCTGGCGCGGGGAGCGGGAGCGCCGCACCCCCGGCTCGTTTGATCGGAGCCTAATTGGGGCGAGGGTGCTCCCCCAGCCCGGCCCCGCAACCGCCACCCGAGAGCTAGGGCGCGGAGGGGCCCCGGGATGAGGATGCGCCTCCCCGGCTCCTCGGGGTTGGGGGGCTGCGTGAGTTATTTAAATGAGCTAATCTGCATGAGGTGGCACCGGTGTGCCCGGCACACGGTGGCGGGGTTCCTTCGCCTGGTACCCCGCGTGCCCTCCCGTGGGTGCGCCCAGTGGCTGCTCCGCACCTCCTGCAGGAACAGGCAAGATTTCTGACCCCAAAAATGCCATTTCGAAGCAAGGCAGGGGCAGGAGCGCCGAGCCTCCTGCCCAGCCCACTTTTATTGGTGTTCTTCCTGGTGGAGACCCACTGGAGCCCGCCACGGTATGTGGGGCTGCGTTTGGGAAAAATCCAAGCAAAATGGCATTTTTTCCCCCCTTAGATCCCAATCCTGTCCTGAAATCACTCACTGTCAAGATGGGGCTGGTGCCTGGGGTTTCCTGGGGGGACTAAGTGCTACAGGCAGCTCTGGGGGGTGCTCCCCGTCCCTCGTGGCAGAGCAGGAGCCCTCCTGCTCCCCCCTCCCTCTAATCCCCTCCCGTGGGATTTGCCCCCTAAGCTGCTTATTTCTCTCTATTTCTCCCAGGCCTGAACGAACCCAGCCCTGCCCCAGTGCGACGCCTTGCGCTCACTGAGCCGTGGGCTCTGGGCACTCTGCCCCCGGGGCTGCCCGCTGGTGGCCTGGCACTGTGGGGCTGGCACTGTCCAAGGATTTGGGGTCAGCACTGCCATACCCAGGGACATGGGGCTGGCACTGCCATGCCAGGGGATGTGGGGCTGGGGCCAGCAGTCCCAGCTGTGCTGCACTGCGAGCCCCACACCCCCTGGCACAGCCAGGGCTCAGCCCCTCCCAACACCCACCTCTGTGCACGTCCCCCCTGCCCCCTCCATCCCCAGCCCCCCAGCAGGACAGATGTGGCTCCAGGGAACTGCGGTGACAAGGGGGGGCCGCGCTGTCCCTCTACAGGGTGTGGGAGCTGGGGACGTCAGGGCTCAGGTTCTCCTCAGGGGTGTTGACCCACGAGCTGCCTGTTGCCCCCCAGCTCTCGGGGGGGGAGGAGGAGAGGGGGCTGCGGGGTGGGGAGGGCGAGGCCGCCCGCTGCAGGTTGAGCTTGGCGATGAGCGGCCGCCCCACGCTCACCCGCTGCCGCTCCTCCACAAAGTCGTCCATGCCCCGGTAGCGGTACTGCAGGCACACGGTGAAGGCCAGCTCCTGCTGCAGGGGCACCGGCACCGTGGGCACGTGTCCTGGCACAGCCATGGCCACATTATGCCCCTGACACCGGCCCCTGCCCCTTACCCGCAGCTTCTGCAAGCCACAGATCCGGCTGTAGAGGCAGCAGGAGGGGCAGCTGAGGCTCCAGACAGGTGCCAGGGGGCTGCCCACCTCCTCCGGGCTCTCCTTGTTGGTGCACTTGAGGTCCACGTCCAGCTCCTGCCAGGGGCGGCATCCACATGGAAACCACCACGAGTGCCCCAGCCCCGTTCCCCAGCAACCACTCTGGTGTGGCTTTGGCAGCCCCATCCCACCTCAGGGATGTCAGTGAGCCTGGCCTCACACTTGGTGATGTCCGTGGGAGCGGCCACCACGCGCGTGTAGATGATCATGATGTTGGAGAACTCGGCAGCGAAGCCCAGCTGGACGGTGACGCCGCAGTCGAAGCGGAGGTGCCGGCTCTCCGGCAGCACTGGGGAGGGGACAGGGACAGCAGGGCTGGGACCTGCAGGGGCTCTGGGCTGGAGCTGTACCCACAGGTGAGGAGACAGTTGGGTCACCCCAGAGCAGGGATGCTGACATGGTGGTCCTGCCTCCAGGCTGGTGGTTCTGTGCCAGCTTCTCCTCCAGCTGGGAGGAACCTGGCGGGTGCTGCCTGCAGCCTCTCCCTGCACCTTGGGCTGTCCCTGCTGCAGGTGCCAGCTCTGGACGGGGTGGCTGTGACTCACCATGAGCCTTGGCCCACTGCAAGTTCCTGGCAGAGGTCTCATCCCGGCCCGGGGCGCAGATGGGGTCCGTCAGAGCTCGTCTCTCCGAGAGGTTGCTGCGAAGCTCCAGCGCCTGCCGGCCCCGTGTGATCTCCAGCGTGCCCATGTCTGCCGTGGCACAGGGGGTCAGCAGGGGCCACTGGGGGGATCACTGTCCCCCACGACTCCCCACTCACCCTCGGCCACCTTGTCCAGCAGCACCGTGATCTTCTCGTCCTCCAGCAGCCAGCGCTTGAGGAAGGTGACGAAGATGCCGTTGGAGAGCTCGCCCTGGCTCAGCTCATAGGCTTCAGCATCTGCACACCTGCAGGGATGGGGCAGCAGTCGGCTGCATCGTGGGCTCTGGCACTTCCCCAGGAACAGGCCCCCAACAGGACGACAGTTCTGGGGAAGCCAGAGCTGGGCACCTCTGGCTCCTGTTCCCATCTCACCATCTGGCCACCATGCCAGGGACAGGTGGGAGCCATGGCTGGATCCTGGATGCTTAAAGCCTCACCAGCCCAAATCCCTGTGCTCCAGAGGAGCCTCAGGGCTTCATGCCCTCAGGGGCTGCCCAAAGCTGAGCAGTGCCATGGACACCTTCCTGCCCTATTTGCCTACCATGGCTACTGTTTGCCTAGCACCTCCAGCATTGAGCGGAGGGATACAAGGAGGGGGGAGAGACACAGGCAGGGGGGCTGAGCCTCTGCCCCACTCTGAGCCAGGAAGGGAGACTCAGCCCCGCTGCCCACACTGGGGAGATGGCGGGAGGGACCCACGTGGCGTAGCCAAAGACGATATTGGCCGTGACCTCCAGCGCCCCGACCTGCGGGATGACATCGTCATTGAGGTTCCTGCAAGAGAATGATGCTGGGTAGAGCCAGGAACTACCCCCCTCCAAAGCCCACCCCAAGGCACCTCGGAGCCCAGGGGCTGCCCTGTGCCCCTCTGCCCACCCATCGTGGTGTTTGCCAGCTCAGAGGCGCAGTGATGTTCTGGGGTGTTTAGACGGGACCCCAGGGGTGCCCTGCACCGCTCCCTCAGGAGCCAGCACCCACGGGTCCCTGTGCTGGGATGTCCCTGAGCAGTGTGTCCCTGGGGGGGTGGCAGGGCTGGGTCACCTCTTGCGGCACATGTCGAGCAGGAAGGTGTTGAGGCCGGTGCGGCGCTCCTGCATCGCCCGCAGCACCCTCTGCACGCACAGGCAGTGCGCCGACGTGTAGGCACTGGGCGCGTCGATGGGCACCATGAAGCTGTTGCCAAAATTTTCATAGCCGTGCCCGGCGTAGTAGAGCAAACCTGCCAGGGGGAATGGAGGGCAGGTGACATGGTGACATCCCTGGACCTGCCAGCACCCTCCTTCTTGCTCAGTCCCTCCACCAGCACAGAACCCCCCGGTTCCCCCAGGCTGGAGCTGCACTGGCGGGTGCTGTCCCACCGTAGACGCCCTTGTCGAGGAGGAGGAGGAACTCGTTGACAGCCATCTGCATCTCAGCCTTGCACAGGTCCAGCAGCGAGACCACCTTGAAGTCGAGCTGGCGGAGGAGGGCACTGAGGGCATGAACGTCCACCATGGGCGCCTGCAGCTGCTTGTGGTGCAGGTAGTGCATGTTGCCGATCAGCAGCGCCACTTTGTCCGTGGCTGCAAGGGTGGGAGAGGGAGGTCTTGAGAAGGGGGTGGGATGCTTCTGCTGTCCCCACCTCCATTCAGCCCACAGAGTTGACACCCAACTGTGGCCAGCATCACTGTCCCTGGGTATTGAAGTGCCCTGTGGTGTCCCTGCCTCGCTGATCCCTGAACCGTGGGGGTAGGGTTGGAGGTTGGAGTTAGGGATTTGGGTTGGGAGTTAGAGTGCTGATCCACTCTCCTGGTTAAGGCTGGGGTGCTGTTTTGCTCTCCCAGTGCGCTGCACCCAAAGAACCCCTGGCCAAGCAAAGCCTCCTGGGGTGACAGTGGTGACACTGGGGACAGTCAGAGACACCCAGGGCCACCACCCCCTCCTGGGCAGGCTCTTACCGTACAACTGGCCAGGATTGCCACACTCTGTGGAGCCTGGGAAGAGAGAAACACCATGCCAGGGCCCTCCAGTGCCAGGGGAGCGTGGTGGGCAGAGCAGCATGGACCTGCCCTTTCTGCCCACACCTACCTCCATCCCCTTCCTGCCAGGAACCTCCAGAGGTGAAGAGCCGTGGGCCTGTGGCAAAGGGAGGGTCAGGGATCCTACACATGGCAGCACCTCCCAGCATGGGCTGCAGCCCCCCAAAACTGCAGAGCAGCCATGAGGGCTTAACAGGGAGCAGGGCAGGGTCAGGACACCCCACAGAGAGAGAGAGTCACAGAGGTTTGTCCGGGGCCCTCACCGATCTCCACATCTACCTCCTGGCTCCACACCTCGTGGAAGAGGTTGAACACTCGGCAGCAGTAGCTGCCCCGCTCGGCCGTTGTCACCAGCTTCACCTGCCAGTGGGACAGAGCGGGAGCCTGGGGCGGTGTGTCGGACCACACTGCACTGTGCCACACTGTGCCACACCGTGCCAACACTGTGCTGTGCCAGGGGTCCCACTATACCTGGAGCTGAGGTGCCTGAGCCCCCTCCACAGGACGTCGGTTCCTGAACCACTGGTACTGGGGCGGGGGGTTGCCGATGGCTCTGCACTCCAGTGCCAGCGTGTCCCCCTCGGCCAGGCGGCACGGCCGTGGCTGCCGCAGGATCTGCAGCCCTGCCATGCTCGGGCAGTAGCCACTGGCTGGGGAAGGGACAGGGTGGCAAATTCAGCACCCAGCCATGGCAGCGCTCAGCAGAGCTGCTCCAGGCCCCAAGTTCCTCACTCACAGGCCCTGGCACCCAGGGATAGCATGAGGCATTGTGCAAGAGGAAGACACAGGGCATGTGGCTCCTCTGTGGGCACTGTCACCCCAGCAAGCCGAGAGCCCCTTGTGGCTGAGCCAGTGACTGACAGAGCAAGCAATTCCCCTCAGGATCCATCCCTGTCCTGACGGGGCCAGCAGTGCCCTGTGGGATCTGCCCTGTTCCCAACAGGGCAAGCAGTGCTGCATGGATGCCAGCCAGGGATGCAGATCTAGGAGCCCACCTGAGCTGGGGCTGCTGCTCTTCTCCACCTGGACGTGGGCCCACCTGGAGAAGGCGAAGGTGGCCCCACAGTTCACCCGGCAGATGTACCACTCGGGCTGGCCCAGCGGGGCGGCCGTGTCGATCACCAGCTCCGGGGACGTGGCTCCAGGCACCTACAAGACAGGAGGTGGCCAAGGAGTCAGGGGCTCCCTCTTACCTGTGTGGGTGCCCTCGCTGTGGACAGGGCACGGGGGCCCTGCTCCACATGGCACAGTGGGGCCTCACCTCCCGTTTCCCACAGAACCACTGGTACATGAGCCCCGGCGGGCCGGTGGCACAGCAGGTCAGGGACACTCGTGTCCCCTCTGCCACCACCTGTGACTCCGGCTGCACCGTGATGCGGATCATGTCCTGGACTGCAGGAGAGGAGACCACCGTTCCACACCATCCCATCTCATTCAGTCCCATCCTATCCTGTCTCATTGTACCCTTTCCCATCCCCCCCCAACAGGCTGCCCAAGCCCAGCCGAGCCCAGCCCATCCTATCACATCCTCTGTCCTGTCCCAACCATCTCATCCTGTCTTGTCCCTTTGGTACATTCAGTGCCATCCCACCTCACCCATTTTATCCTGTTCCAATCTATCCCACCCCGCTCTGCTCCATCCTATCCTATCTCATCCCATCCCATGCTGTCCAAACCTGTCTCATCCCATCCTATCTGACCCCATCTCAGCCTGTCCCCCATCCCATCAGACCACATCCCATCCTATCTCACCCTGCTGCATCCATCCCACCCGCCCAGGACCCCTCTACCATAGCACAGCCCCCAGAAGGAAGAGCTGCCCTCCACCTCATCCGCTTCCTCCCGCTGAGCCCCCGTCCCCGGTGCCCCCTCCAGCCCCGCGGTTCCCGCTGCCCATCCGTACCGGCGGCACTGAGGACCCGGCAGGCCTTTGTGTGCCCCATCTGCTCCAGGCAGCCCAGCAGGTACTTGAGGGTGCAGTCGCGCTCGGCCAGGAGCTGCAGCAGGCACTGCGTGGGGCTGCCGCGGGGCTCCAGCACCTTCAGCGAGCACATCTCCAGCTCCTCCGCGCTGCGAGCGCCCGCGGCCGTCAGTGCCCCCTCCCTCCCGGGGCGGGCGGGCCCCCACCAGGGCTCTCGGCGGTGTCCCCTGCCCAGGGGATGGCTCTGGGGACCCACGCGCCCCTCGCCCGGCCCACGGCAGGGCTGTGCCCACCGGCGTTTTGTCACCTGGTCGGGGACAGCCCCCGGCGATGCCCCCCAGCCCTACCTGCACTTGAAGCGTTTCTCAGCCCCGGCCAGCTCAGCCAGCTTGCGCCAGCCCCGGCCCGCGTTATCCAGGAGCTCACACAGCCGGGCCACCACCTCCTCGCCCAGGGCGCCGATGGGCATGCTCCAGTCCCCCATCCCTGCTGGGGACACCGAGGGGACGAGCCGTCAGTGAGTCACGGGGTGACAGGGTCCCACTGGACACCGCCGGGCACAGTGTGCCTCAGCAGGGAGAGCACCAGCATGAGCTCACCAGTGTCAGGTCTCCTCCTAGCAGGAGCCTGGGGAGGTGCTGGGAACCAGCTGGGCAGTGCTGCTGGATCTGGCCACCGGCAGCCAGCCAGGAATGTCACACACTCTCCCTCCGTGAGCTGTGACAGCAGCCCCGGGAACACTGCTCACCCCCCCAGCCTCAGGCAAGGAGCCAGGGCATTTTAACCCAGTCCCAAGAAAGGGACTTTATGGAATTGGGGTCCACAGAACTGGAAAGACGGGATGTCCCCTTTCACCTTCCCTGTCCCTTCAGGGACCACAGAGAATGGGGCCCAGGGCCCCCTCTCCCCCTGGCAGAGGCCCCAGTGGGACAGCAGCAGCCCCCTTGTTGGCACCAGTCCTCTGTGCTCCAGAGCCAGCACAAACCTTTCCAGGCCACCAAGAGGGGCTGCGGAAGGGCCAGGGGAGGGTACACAGGGGTCCTGGGGCTGAGACCCATCTTAGCTTGCCCTGACCCTGGGAGAGGTTTTGACAAGGGGAGCATGGCATGAATCACATGGACAGGGGCAGCACCCAGGGAACAGCTCCTTCCTCCTCCCCTCAGGTCCCTCCCCAACAACCTGCCCCAGAGGAGCACTTGCCCCCAAGACTGAGCTGCCCAGGGCAGCTGGCTGACACTCACCCGAGCAGGGGGCTCCGAGACGGAGGGCAGGGATCCAGGTGCTCCCTCTGCTCACCTTCTGCTGGATTTGGGGGGCTGGACACGCTGGAGGTGGTGAGGGGAGGGCAGGGTGCAGGACGGGCACTCACCGCGTGGTACAGCCGGACGAGCCCCGGCAGCTCTGAGGGTGTGCACCCAGCCCCACGCAGAGGAAATGAGGGCTCAGCCCAAAATCTGCCCCGGCCCCCGCGCTGCAGCACAGCACTTCTGCTTCCCTCTGCCTTCCTTCCTGTTGTGGGGCGTGTGGGTGCGCAGCTGCCGCGGGGTGCCCATGTGGGCACCCACCCACAGCCCCCCAGGGAGCCGAGCACAGCCCCCAGCCCTGCTGCAGGGTACGGGGCACCAGGGACACTGACAGGCTGGGCAGGGGCTCCACCGCCCCCTCCTCGCTGTGGGGGGACCTTGTGGGCAGCTGTTTGTCCCCACAGCCCAACTCGAGCCCAGGCAGGAGCTGCAGGGCAGCAAGTCCAGGATGGAGGTGAAACAAGGTGACGGGAGCACCTCTCAGCCAGGTGAGACCAACATATGGGCAGGACCACGGCTGGGGAAGCTGCTGGGCTTTGCCAGGCTGGAGCCAGGTGAGGACAGGCAGGGACAGGGCAGTGAGGGCCCAGCTGCTGTGAGGAAGACCTTGCCTCCACCACCCAGCCCAGCCCAGCCCTCGCATCCCAGCACCACTGCTCCTGCTGCCAAGGGAGGAAAGCAGAGCAAGGGGCCACTATGTCCCCCCTCACCTCACCTGCTGCCCAGCAGCACCACCAGAGCCTGGTCCTCCTGCCCCCAGGAGCACAGGCTGCTCAGCCCCCAAGACCCCCAGCCAGAGACACAGTGACAACAGGGTGAGGGGGGGCATCCCATACCACCCCCTCGTGAAGCCCTCAGACTGAGGTACAGATGTGATGGAGCACAACCTGTGTGTGGTGTGGGCTCCCTCCACGAGCCAAAACCTGAGCTTCTGCCTTCGCAAACACACCCAGAATTTGTGTTGCCTCAGCCCCTGCCACAGGGGGGACCTGCACCAAGCTTGCCAAGAGCCCAAGTTTTACACAGCCTTTGTAATAGATATCAGTCTCATCCCAGATTTATTTCCTGTTTACATCAAGCGACCAAAAGCAGGAGCGGGTCCCAGTGCCACCTGTGCTGGTGCGTGGGGCAGCCCTGAGCTTGGCAGCACCTAAAACTTCTTGCCCTTCTTCAACTTGTTGCGCTGCCACGTGTTGTATTTCCGCAGCCGCCTCCAGTACTCGAGCGTGTCAGGGTCCAGCTCCTCCAGCTTCTTGGGGGGCCCAAGGTGGATCTTAAAGAGCCTGGGGGCAAATGCAGAGGATATGAGGCTACAGGAAGGAGGGAAAAAGGGACAAGGACAGGACACAGCCGTGGACGTGAGTGACCAAGATGTGCAGATCCCTCACCCCCACATCCACAGTGCACCCATTCCTGTCTCCCTGACCCCAGGAAGGTCCCTGGGCTGCAGAGAGGCAGTTGCCTCCTCCCAGAGCACTTCACTGTCCCTGTGCCTCTCGGACGGCACCTCTGTGGGGACACGGAGGGGAACGGGGCAGCACCCACCAGTCGGGGTACTCGGAGTCGGGCTTCAGGGCCACCTCCGGGCCCTCCTTGAAGTAGTTGACCCCCATGGCGTGGGTGGCGAGCATGGTGGGGTCCGTGCACACCTCCGGCCCCTTCAGCGCCTCCTTGGGCGCGCCCTTGCCCTTGGCCTTGGCGGCTGTGGGGACAAGGGTAGGGTCAGAGCAGGGGCGACAGGGATGCGGGCGGGGGAAAGGACGGGGCTCGGGGGCAGAGGCCCCGCGGGGGGGGAGCGGGGCTGGGTCAGGGGCGAGGGGAGCCGGGCGGGAAGGAGGGAGCCGGGACAGGAGCGAGGGGCACGAGGGATGGAGACGGGGGGTGCGCGG
>NW_020885037.1:39028-57716 GCF_003945725.1 Corapipo altera
GGAGGACGGGCCGGGAGCCCCTGGGCACCGCGCGGGGGGCGCGCGGCCGGACGGGTCCCCCCGCTCGGCCCCGCAGCCCGGCAGTGACCCCGCGCCGGAGGAGCCGCGGCCCGGCCCGGGACCCGCCGCGGCCCCGGAGCTCGCGGGAGGCGAACGGACCGGGCCGTGCCAAGGCTCGGGAAGGGCCATGGAGGCGGAGGCGGTGCCCGCAGAGCCGCGGGGCTCTGCCCGCTGGGAGCCCAGCGCCGGGAGCGCCCCGCGGGGCACGGGGAGCCCTCGGGCCCCCGGCGGCGCCGAGCCCGCGGGCATGGAGCTGGATGAGACCCCCGAGACCCGCGGCCCCCCCGACACGCCCGGGTGGGCCGAGGACGCGCAGGAGGAGCCCTCGGAGATCCAGGGGCTGCTGGCCCAGCTCGAGACCCTCGACCCCAACCTGTGTGACCGCCCGCCCGCCCCGGAGCGGGGCCCGCCGTCCCCCTCGGGTGCCGCTGCCCGGCGGTGCCCGGGCAGGTGCCGGCCCTGCCCGCTGCACGTGGCCACGGGCCGGGGCCTGGCGACGCGTCCCTGCTGCCCCCAGCACCCGGCCTGTGGCCGGCCCTGCCACGGGCTGCTCTTCGCCGAGGCCGACCGGGAGGACTTGCTGAGCCTCCTGTGCTACGAGGGGGGGCTGCCTGAGGCCGGTGCTGAGACCCCCTTGGCCCGCTCCGATGTTCTGACTGGGACTAACCTGGAGATGCTGCAGGTCCGGGAGGATACAGCCACGGTGGAGAAGCCTGAAAGGCCGGGGAGGCCAGAGAGCTCAGAGGAAGAACCTTCCGGCGGCTGGTGCTATGGAGAGGGGCTTTGCGAGGTTGATTCCACCTCTGAAGGCACTCGGGAAGGTTCCCCAGAGTCAGCGTGGGCGGCCCTGCCTCCCGGTCCAGCCCCCGAGGCAGAGCAGCCACCACCTCCAGGCGCCGTGACCGTGAGTGCTCCGGGTGTGGTGGGGCCGCAGGAGCCAGGACTTGCCCCTTGGCCCTGCTCCCTCCTCGGGTCTGGACTGGAGGCAGAGGGGAACCAGGGATTTCTTTCCTCGGGTCTTACAGGGCCTTGTGCTGCAAGTGTGCCCAGACAAGACCCTCGGTACCGGCTTTGGCTCCTACTGCCCTGAAGGCGGGGGGATACTTGCATGGCTGCCTGATTCGTGTGTGCCCCAGGGCAGAGGCTGGTGGGTCTGAACAGCCCCTCCAGCCCCTGGATCCTGTGCCATCCTCCCCTCCAGCCTCAGGACCCTGTGCTGTCTCCCCCTCAGCCTTAGGACCCTCTTCCTCCCTGCCCAACCCTGGGACCCATTTCCCCCAGCCTCAGGGACGCTGTGCCATCACTGTACCACTTCTCCAGGGCCAGGCAGACTGAATCCCTGGGATGCCAACCACAGCCTCACCTGCTCTTTTGTTGCTTTGCAGAACAGGGAACCCCCATCATCCTGCCCAGCCTTCAAAGAGGGTGAGTTGGCTTCTGTGTTCAAGCAGCAAGAGCATCCAGGAGTCCTGACCCACGTGCTCTGACGCTGAATGGGGGTGGCTGAGGGTCCCAGCTGGGGAGGGAGTGCCTGTCTCTGTGTCCATCCAGGGTGGGAGTATCGCTGCAGACTCCAGATGGCTTGTTTGATGCTTTGCTGAGGAAGTTGAGGTGCTTCAGGGATCAGGATGGGGGGATGCTCAGGAAGGGAGAACGGGATGCCAGGTGTGCCCAAGGGAAGGGGAAAGCAGCCTTGGTCCCCAGTGATGCCAGGAACCCATGTCCCAAGCACTGAGCTGCTCTGCCAGTGTAGGAATGCAGCTAATGGGCAGTAAGAGTTGGTACCCCCAGTTTCAGAGGTAGGGGAGCAGCCCCTGCTCAGTCTCTCCCAATGCCTCAGTTCCAGGCCCTTGTGACCCGGAGGATCTGCTGGACGGTGTCATTTTTGGGGCAAAGTACCTGGGCTCCACACAGCTGGTCTCGGAGAGGAACCCCCCAACCAGCGTCCGCATGGCGCAGGCCCAGGAGGCCGTGGACAGGATCAAGGTGCAGGAGGGGTGGGGGACACAGCTGCCCCCAGCCTGGCCCCCTGTGGCTGTGGGGCAGCACTCGGGGCCTGCCCAGGGATACCTGGCTGTGGGGCTGGGACTCAGCGGGGTCCTGTGACCTCTCCATCGTCTCACAGGCACCCGAGGGGGAGTCCCAGCCCATGACAGAGGTGGATCTGTTTGTCTCCACGCAGAGGATCAAGGTGCTCACTGCAGACACGCAGGTGAGCGGGAGTGGCAGCACCCGTGTGCCTCTGGGGCTGCTGGAACCTTCCTGTTCGGCCTTGGGACCTCAGCTTTGTTCCCACACTGGAGGGGTTGTGCCCAGGGATGGCCTGCAGTCGAGGACACACATCTGGGAGGGGAAGTGTAATTCCACAGCCATCCTTTGTCGTGTCCTTGGCTCTCCACGTGGCTGCACGAGGCTTCCTGTGCGAGCTGCGCCCTGGGGAGCTGCTGGGATCCCAGACCAAGCTCCAGGGAACCCAGGCTTGAAATCTTGGAAGCTTTTTGCCTCAGGGTTACTTTCTGCATTATAGTAAGAGGGAAGGGCTGTTCTGTCCCCTGGCAGCACCCGGGGACATGGATGAGTCCCTGATGAAGGAGCTCTTTGTACCCAATAGCACAGACGTGGTTTCTGCCCAGCGTGTGCCAGGCATTTGCGCTGCATCCCAGCAGCATTGCTGAACCCTTCCTGCTCACTGGGCTAATGGTTGCCCAGAGGGCTGAACATCTCTGCCTGTGTCGCCCTTGCCAGGAGGCCATGATGGATCACTCCCTGCAGACCATCTCCTACATCGCCGACATCGGCTCCCTCGTGGTGCTCATGGCGCGCCGGAAGCTGCCCCGGCGGTCGGAGGTGGCGGAGGAGAAGCGGCTCTACAAGATGATCTGTCACGTCTTCCACTCGGCCGATGTGAGGCCACACGCGGGTCCCTGGGGAGGGCAGGGGGGCCCTGGGGTCCTGGGCTTGTCCCACTGGAACAGCTGGGGGTCCATGCTGGGGGCAGCAGCAGAGACCCCTCCCTCCCCACAGAGAGAGGGCAGGAGCCCAGCCTGAGCATCTCTTTGACACACAGGGGCCCAGCGAGCAAAGAGGGGAGGATTGGCACTGTAGAGGGGCCCGTTCAGGCAGGGAAGGAGCTCCCAGGGCCAGTGCCTGTGCTGGGCACTGCAGGGCATTGGGAGCTATTGGCTGCAGCCCTGAGCCATGGGCAGGAACAATCCCTGTCGTTCTCCAGGCCCAGGTCATTGCCCAGGCCATCGGGCAGGCGTTTGGTGTGGCCTACCAGCGCTTCCTGGAGGCCAACAGCATCGACCCCAGCGAGCTGAGCCCGCGCCAGTACAGCCGTGCCCTCGAGGACCAGGAGCAGTACAACACAGAGCTGACCCACTTCTCCCGGCAGGAAAACTGCAAGGATGTAAGAGCTGCTCAGGGGAGGGAGGGCGTGGGGACCCTGCTGGCACCTCTGTGTCATCCTCTGCATGGCTCCCTGAACAGCTGAAGTGCTCCCTACAAACCAGGCCCCATCCCAGCCAGCTGTGAGCACAGGACACCAGTGCTGGGCTGGGGCACGTGCCCTTGGCTCTGGTGACCATAACCCACCCGTTCTGCTCCCAGGTCTGCATCCAGAAGCAGAAGGGGGAGATCCTGGGCATCGCCATCGTGGAGTCAGGCTGGGGCTCCATCCTGCCCACCGTGGTCATCGCCAACCTGATGCACGGGGGCCCCGCGGAGCGCTCGGGGGAGCTGAGCATTGGGGACCGCCTCATGTCTGTCAACGGGACCAGCCTGGTGGGGCTGCCCCTGGGCACCTGCCAGAGCATCATCCGGGTGAGCCGGGACGGGGCGACCTCCTCCTTCCTGCCACGGGGAGTGGCCTGAATGCTGGAATCCTGGGATCCCCTCTGGTGCCCCCAGCTGTGGGGGCAAGAGTGCACGGGGGCTGTACCTGTCCTGTGGGCTGTGACAGTTCCTGCTCTGAGTGCTTGAGAGGAAGGGACAAAGCAGGGACAGACCTGGGGACTGTGCTTGACGTGGCAGGGTATGGGTGGGGCCCTTCCTGAGGAGGAGAGTAGAAGAGGAGGCAGGCACCTGTCTTGGAGGAAACCTGTTGTACCATCTAGCTCTCAGGCAGGAAGGAGCTGAAAGCAAGGACAGGTGGCCTCGGGGGCAGAGTGCGAAGTCTTGGGCTGGGTTTATAAGCTCTTGTCCCTGGATTTGAGCATGGCAGTATCCCTGCGTGTACCTCAGTTTCTCCACTGAAAACAGGTTACTAATCCTCAGCCCTCCCATGAGCAACTTGGCTGTGTTGTCCCTCCACCAGAGCTGAACAGCTCTCCCAAATCTGACCAGCCCTCATCCCACCTTCCAGGAGCTGAAGCACCAGACCGAGGTGACACTGAACATCGTGCACTGTCCCCCTGTCACCACGGCTGTCATCCGACGCCCCGACTCCAAGTACCAGCTGGGTTTCTGTGTTGAGAACGGCGTGGTGAGTGCCTGTGGGATGGGGTCTGCCCGAGGGACAGGCAGAGCTGGCTGTGCCCAGGGGCCAAGGGGTCACAGTGCTCTGCTGTGCAGAGCAAAAGGCTCCTCGCAGCTCTCCTGCAGCACCAGTGGTTGTACCCCTCTCTCTGGTGCTCCTTAGCTGTTTGCTTTCTGGGTGGTGGCTTCTTCTTGGCTTTCTGGGTGTGACCCCAGTGACATTTGTTGCTCTTTTCAAGACCCTGGCCACTCCCTGCTCTGGGGTCTGCCGTGGCTGCCTTGTGAAGTCAGAGTGGGGCGTTCCCAGGCGCAGTGGGAGCTGAGGGGGTGGGTGGGCAGTGGAAGGGGTGGCACAGCTGCCTCACACACTAACCCATGCTCCCAGTGGGATTGGAGATGTGGGTCTCTCCTGCTGCCCCAGGGACAAGCTCAGGCTCTGCAACCCTGGCTTGATGGGAGCAGGAGGGTTAGATGAGTGGGAGCAACTGCACTCCCTGTCAACTGGGGGAAAAAGTCCTGGGGGCTGCCCTTGCCCCAGCACATCGCTCTGGGTGGCAGCAGTGCAGGGCAGTGGCTGCCCTCACTATGTGCCCGTGGGCTGGAGGAGACAGCACCCAACTCCAGAGCACTGGCTGGGAGCCTGCAGGGGTGTGAGGGTTTGGGGCAGTGGTGGTGCAGGGCCGGGGCTGTGGGCACAGCCCTGATCTCACCAGCACTCCTCGCTCCCAGATCTGCAGCCTGATGCGCGGGGGCATCGCGGAGCGGGGCGGCATCCGCGTGGGGCACCGCATCATCGAGATCAACGGGCAGAGCGTGGTGGCAACGCCCCACGAGAAGATCATCCAGATCCTCACCGAGGCAGTCAGTGAGGTGAGCAGGGCCCCCACAGAGCAGCTGGGCTCAGAGCTGGGCACCAGCACCCTCCAGCCCAGGCCGGGGCCTCTGATCTGTGCCTCTCTGCCTAGGTCCACATCAAGACCATGCCAGCCTCCACCTACCGCTTGCTGACAGGGCAGGAGCAGCCCGTGTTCCTCTGAGCCACTGGCCGTGCCTTGGACAGACAGGAGCAAGCCTGGAGGGGCAGGTCTGGCTCTGCCTTCTGCCCCAGCCCTGCGTCAGAGCCCTCAACAGGAGCTGATCCTGCACCTCTTCGGTTTTACTCAGGACAGAGAGGGAGGCTCTGGGGGCTGATACCCAGCTTGAGCAATGTCAGGGCCTGTGGTGCCACAGTTTGGGAACCTCCCACCCTCCACTCACACCTTCCTGCCTTACAGTACCTGCACAGTGCCCACACAGTGCCTGTCCTGCTGCTGCTGGTGGGAGAAGAAGGGACCCCACATGAAAGGTCCCCCCCATCCAGTCATTGCAGATTGTGCTTTTACCCTCACCAATGGTGCCTTTCCCCAGGTGAGGACAGTGCTGGAAGCACAGCTCAGCTCCAGAGCTTAGCTCAGCACAACCCCAGAGCAGTGCTGACCCTGCACACCTCTGTGTGGGTGCACCACTGGCACTCCTGAGGGACACCCAGCAGCTCCCAGACTCAGCCTTAAGGGCAGCAGGACTCTTGGCACCTGCTCCTCCCCTCTGGCTTGGCCAGGGGCCTGTTGGGGTGCAAACAAACCCCCATTAGACCCGTTGCACCAAGCTGGGAACCTACCTCAGCTTCTCCCTGGTGCTGCCTTGAACTGCTCTGCACGCACAGCCCGGCCCGGGGCCGCAGCCCTTGGTGCAGCAAAAGGGAACATTGGCACTGCCCAGCCCCACATTCTGGGATAATTGGGGCCCCAGGGAACCCCCTGGGGATGTGTCTTTTTGTGGGTGGCTCTCTGGGCCCCTGAAGCCAGGGCAGCACTGACCTGGCTGTGCCTGGGTGCTTGGCTGATGTGAAAATAAAAGTTGTGGGAAATGTGGGAGGCTCCATTGGCAGAGCCCCATGGGGGCTGCAGTGGAGGAGGCTCAGCTCTGAGTGGCACACCATGGCAGTGCCAGGCCCTGATTCCTGCTCTGGTGGCTCAGGCAGGGCAGCCAGGAGCACAGGTGCCTGGGTCTCATCAAGGCCACCCTCCTACATGGTGTGCCCTGCATGGTGCCACCCAGCATGCACAGACACAGCCTGTCCTGATCCAGATGTCCCTTTTATTTCAGTAGCAGCAGCTGTGGCCAAAAGGGAAGGAGGCACTTTGTGGTTGTGCCCAGCCCAGTCTGGCACTACCTGGACTGTTACCTGGACTGTTACCTGGACCCAGTGGCATGGGGCTGTGGCAGGGCTGGCCCATGGGGACAGGCCAGCAGTGCCACTACACATCTGTGGCTGGCCCCCACTCATAGCCTTCATCCTGGTCCGAGTCATCCCTGGCCCGTGTGAACCTCTTCCTCACTGCCTCGTGCTCGTATTCCCTGGAGGGCAGAAGCAGTGGTGGTGGCTCTGGCACCCAGTTGGACCCAGGCTGGGTGACAGGGACAGTGCCCTATGCAGGCCCCCCCCAGCCCTGGGCTGGCTGCCACCCCCCTCCCTGCAGTCCCAGGGCACAGGGTACCTGATGCTGTCGTAGCGCTGGCCTTGCTGCAGCTGCTTGGGCACCTGGGGAAGAGCAGAGCAATGAGGGGTCAAGGACAGGGCAGGGGTTTTGCCCCTGGGGATCCAGAACTGAGCATGAATGCACAGCTGGACCCTGCAGCAGCTCCCTGCCTGTGCCGTGGGGATGGAAATTATACCCCAGAGACAAGCACTGCGGCCACCCCCTTCTGCCCCACCAGCCCCTTGTACCAATCTGGGGGGACCCACCTTGTCACTCTGGCCATGTCTTGGGGACACTTGTGCTGGCTCGGAGCTCAGGCCATGTCTTGGGGACACTTGTGCTGGCTCGGAGCTCAGGCCATGGCTTGGGGACACTTGTGCTGGCTCGGAGGAGCGGGCCAGCCCGGGCTGGTCGTAGGCATCCTCTGCCTCGCCGTCAGTGTAGGCACCTGCCTCGCCATCCGTGTCCTCGTAGTCACTATTGGCGTGGCTGTCACAGGTCAGGTAGCCTGAGGCCACCGTGCTCGGTGGGTTCAGCAGTTCCAGACTGTCCTCAGGTGCCAGATCTGCCTGTGGGGTGGGGATGACAGAGACATAGGACCCCAGCTGTGGGGCAACAGTTGTGCAGCCCCAGCTGGCTGAGCCTCGCTGCAGGGATCCTGTGCCCTGTACCTGCTCTGCTGTCGTCCAGATAGGCTGGCTTTGCTGCGTCCTGATGATGTCCTGGATCTGCTGGAACCAGGCATTGCCACTGCCGCTGAGGTGGATAGTGGCTGTGAAGAGATGGCTGCAGTACTTCTTCATCTTGTTGGCCTGGGCATAGAGGCGGCGGGAGCTCTTCCTGGAGTCGGGTGCCAGCCACTGCCGCATGGCCTTGACGCCCGGCCGGCTCTCGGGCTCACAGAACACCACCACGGGGTAGTACTGCACGTAGTTGAGGCGCTCCACGGCCGAGGGGGTGATGTCCAGCAAGGCGTGCTTGCCCTGGGGCAGAGCACGGCTGTCAGCCCAGCTGGGGACAGGGACAGAGGCCGTGGGCTCCCCCAGGCCCCACCTGGCTCCAAGGACACGGGAAAGGTCTCTCACCTTTTCTGCAATCTGCTGCACCGAGTCCAACTTGATGACCTTGGACGATGCCCCATCTCGGGGCACGCTCGCTGCAGGACACAGAGACAGGGCATGAGAGGGACTGGGGGAGATGTGGCACATCCAGCAGCCCCAGGCTGGGCCTGGCCATGCCCAGCACCGGGGCTGTGTCCCTCAGGGAGAGGCATGTCTGGAGCCAGGCTGGGATTGTGATGCTCAGGGCAGGGAGGGCAAATGAGCCCAGGAAGGTGTTGGAGTGTCACAGGGAGGGGGCAATGGGCAGGGTCAGGACAGAGTCAGAGGTAAAGAGCTCCCACAGGTCCTGGATGCTGGATACAATTTCCCACAGGGGGCACTTACGAGCGATTTCAAACAGCTCAGGCAGCTCCCGGCTCAGCTTCTGCATGGCAATGTCTGCGATGGGGCCCAGGATCACCACCGGCCGCTTGAAGCTGGCTGTGGGAGGACAGAGGGGCTCAGGGGGGCTGGGGGTGAGGGCAGAGCTCCCAGCACATGGACATCCAGCCCCACTCCTCTCAGGAGAGCGGAGCCCATCAGCACCCACAGAGGGGCCGATGTCACCCAGTGGGTCTGGGCAATGGGGACACAGCCCTGGTGCCCACCTTCCTTCAGGACCACCCTCTCGTACGGTGGGTAGCGACCCTGCTTTGTGAGGGCAGACAGGTCCTCCCGGCTCTTCCGCAGCATCTTCTTGGCTCCCCTCAGGCCCCGCAGCTTCCAAAACTCGGCCCGTGCCCCGGAGGGGTTGGCACCAGACGTGGTTTTCAGCACCGACTCCAGGCTGGCAATCTGCTCGGCCCTGAGAGAGGAGAGGGCTCATGACCTGCAGCCTCTGGGTTTACCCCCCACTTGTCTCTCTGGTCTCTGAGGAGTGGGGCAGGACAAGCCAGCATCACTGCTCAGTGACACGGCTGGGTGAGTCCCCTCCCTCTGGGGCCTTGGACAACCCAAGCATCAGCTGCCCCATCACCCCTGAGAAGGGATTTCACCGGCTCATCCTTCCCACTGCTGCCCCACCAGCCCTTGCCCTGCCTCTCACTGGGCCCACCATCCATGTCCCTGGCTCACTGGGGAGCCTTCCCCAGCACTGCTCATCTCAGGGCCATTCCTGGCTCCGTCCCTACCTGCTCTGGTTGGGGATGATGCCCTTGTCCTGCTCCTGCAGGTCCCTGCCCACACGCACAGCCAGCCAGTTCCCCAGCCTGCCGCGGTACATGGTGTCCAGCACGTGGAACACGTCCCCGCGCACGAAGCTGAGCCCCGACGGCGTGTCCTTCTCAAAGTCAAAGTGTGTCCGGATGTAGAACGAGTCGCCCACGTTGGACGAGATCATCTTCCTGTAAACTGAAGCCCAGGGTGAGAGGGACCATCAGGGGAAGAGGAGGAGGAGGATGCTGGAGAGGAAGGTGCTGGAGGGATTTTGGAAGGAGTGAGGCTGGCTGGGAGCCTCCAGAGTGGCCCTGCTCCTAAGGAGGCTACTGGGGACACATTTTCCTCCCATGGCTTTCTCAGGCAAGCTGGAGACAACAGGACTTGACCCCCCGGCACACACTGCCCTCTCCAGGCTGAGCCATGGTGCCAGAAAGTCCCTATGCTTCAGGATACCAAGGCACAAATGGGGCCAGGATGGTCTGGTCCTCTCCCATCAGCTTTTTGGAAGAGGAGGAGGGGTTTTGGGGAAGGAGGACCACCCTGCAGGGGAAGAAAGGACTATGGCAAGTCCAGCAGATCTGATGCTTGCCCAGAAGAGAGAGGATGGAGAGGCACAAGTCCAGGTTGAGTCTGGTCATCACTCACTGTCCGGCTTGCTCTGGGTCCACAGCGTGACCTCCTCGCCCACGGGCAGGGCCATGAGGTGCTCCACGGCCTCCTCACGGGTCAGGTGCTGGAAACTGGTGTCATTCACCTGCCACAGAAAAGCACTTGGACACAGCCCTGCCAGTGGGATGGAGGGAATGGGCACCAGTGGGGCTTCCAGGGACAGCAGTGCCCAGGGCAGAGTGGGAGAGGGAACCGGTCCCTGTCACCCAAGTGCCTGCCACAACCCCAAGTGGGCCTCTGAGACTTCAGAAAGGGTGCTTGGACCCCATCGGGTGTCAGCATGGTGCTGGAGACAGGACTGACCCTGCAGATAGTGCCCACAGAGCCAGCCCAGCAGATACAAGTTATGAGTACCAGCACTGACTAAAAACAATGCCCAGCAGCAGAAATCCGAAACCCGGGGGAGGTATCACACCCAACAGTTGTTATCACACCCAACAGGTCCAGGTGCAGCAGCATTTGGAGCCACTCCCAGCCCGCAGTACCTGGAGGATCTGGTCCCCCTCCCGGACGCCCTGGCTGTCGGCCGGGCTCCCCTCCTGCACGCTGGACACGAAGATGCCCACGTCGTTGCCGCCCGCCAGCCGCAGCCCCACGCTCTTGGCCTTCACAAACCGCACGACCCTGGAGTCGGCGCTGTACCTGCCGTGGGGAGGCACAGTCAGCCTGGTGGTGACACGTGGGGGACAGGGCAAGGGGCCACAGACCCTGTAACCCCAACCCCATGCCGGAGCAGATCCCTGTGTCCCCCCAGCCATTATTCCCTGCCACCCCTCGCAGACGTACCCGTCCTTGAGGGCAGCTCGGGGGGCAGTGTGGGGGCTGTCGTCATCCCCCTCCACAGCTTCCAGCGGGTCTGCAGGAAGGAGAGCTGGTGAGGAGCAGCAGTGGCTATGCCAAGGCACAGGGAGCCCTGGCATGACTCTGCCAGGGGTTTGGGCAGCAGAGATACCCAGGAGCCCAGAGCCCCCTCAGTGCCCAGTGCTGAGCCCACTCACCCAGTCCCCGAGCGTCGGCCGTGGTCACCTCGGCCACAGGCTCCCTGGTCGATCGTCTGCTCTCCCTGGGACAAGGTGGGGCAGGATTTAGGCAGGGCACAGGCAGACAGTGCCAAGTGGGCAGTGGGACAGCAGAGCAAGCTGGGGATAGCAGTCCCACCTCCAGGGATAGCAGCTTGGGAATAGAGAACCAGCCGCCCCCAGACAGGTGGAGAACACAGCAGATCTGCCAGGGGACAGAGGGGCTCATGGGGACAGCATGGGGCTTACGGTGGTGAATTGATCCTGACAGCAGCTGGAGATTGTGGGGAAGCATCAGGGGATGGCGGATGGGACAGCTCGGAGTCGATGTCAGAGATATCTGCAGCAACAGGAGGGAAGATGCACCCGTGACCATCCAGTCCCTGTGCTGTGTATTTGGCTCCCAGTCCCGTCACCGTGTCCCCTCACCATCCATCCGGGAGCTGTCGCTCTGGCTGTCTATGTCAGGGATGTTCACCAGGAACTGCCGGTGGTCCCGGAGGATGAGCAGGGTCAGGATCCCCTCCGTCCGCTCAATGAGCTGCTGGGTTTCAGCCAAGGACATGTCCTGGCTGGCCACCCCGTTGATCTGGAGGGGCAGAGTGGGAGGCCTCAGGGCACCTGCTCTTGGGAAAGCCGCCACTGGAAAGGAGTATTTTGACTGCCATGCCCTCAGTCCCTTCCCAGTCTCTCCAGCCCAGCCTCAGCTTCCACAGCTTCTCCTGTCCTGGACCGTGTCCCTACTCCTGGCTGCCTCCCAGTATAACCTCATCCTACACAGAGGAAACAAATTAGCCATGCTAATTAACACCCACCTCCACCTGCCCAGGGCCCTGTCTGCCGGCAGGAGCTGCACAAACCCCTCAGACACCTGAAGCTCAGTTTTACTTTGCCCTTGGCCTGCACTACTCTTCCACGTGCTGGCCTGGAGCCAGGGAATCAGGCCCCAAGCGGACCCTGGGGCTGGGATCTCCCTGAGTTGCAGCAGCTTTTCCCAACAGTTTGCAGGATGTAATCCCTTCCATTTGCCACAGAGTCACTTTGGCACTGGTTCCCAGTAGCCACAGGTCTGCCTGGCCCAGGTGTGCAAACCAAGGATCTCCCTCCCTCTAATTCCTCCTCCCCAAATACTTCCAGCATCATTTCACCTGACAAACCCCTGAGCTCCTTGGGGACTGTCACCCAGCAGGAACACGCACTCACAGTGGGGGACCACACACCATGGGGAGAGCAGGGTGGACACGACCCCACTGTGCCAACGGGACAAGCCACCAGCCTGGCAGCACAGGGGCTGGTCCCCAAGAGCCCCACAGGGTCCTGGGACAGCCAGGGGGACAGGGCAGGGAGTGGACACCAGACAGAGCTGCCTCCAGCAAGCCCGTGGCTGGGCCCTGCAGTGACATCAGGGATGAGCCCCCCAAAGAGGGGCAGATGAGACCCCCAGCAAGTGCAGTGCACCGTGGGGGTCCCTATACCTTCAGGATGAGATCTCCCTCCTGTAAGGAGCTGCCCTTGGCCGCCAGTCCACTCTCCACTATGTGCTTGATGAAGAGCTGACTCCCCAGCTTCACGCCGTACTCTGCAGCAGAGAGAGCTGTGACGGTGGCAGAGCCAGGCAGATGCAGGACCCCCTTGAGATCACCCCTCACCACCATCTCCACAAGCCCTGGCTCCCCTTGGGGGAGAAGCAAGCCCCAAAGCTGAACTCTGCAGCCCCAGGCTGAGGGCAGGAGGTTTGGTGCACCCAGCACAGCACACACTGTCCCCTCGCTGCAGCCAGACCCTGGCACCCACCCTGCCATTGCCTCCTCCCCGGGGAAAGGCACAGCCAAAAATCAGGTGACAAAACCCAGGGACAGTGGGAACAGGAGGGGCCTCACCTTCGTTCTGCTTCTGCTTTACCAGGACTGACGTGATGGGCTTCGTGGGCACGTCCTGGCGGGGCAGCCGCTTGAAGCCTGACACCAGGGCCAGCCCGCTGGTGTCCCCTTCCTGGCCAAAGGCATTGCTGGGGTGGTGCCGGCTGTGGCCCCTCCGATCTGAGCCGCTGCCGGGACTCTGCCTCCAGTGGCTGCTGTCCTGGCTCCGCCTCCGGCTCCGGGACACCGGCTTGTGTTGGCGACGGTCATCGCGGTGGTGGCCAGAGCTCCTCTCACTGGACGAGTCCCCATCGTAGCCCCGGCTGTGGTCCAGGTCATCCCGGGAGCGCTGCAGGGCTGGATCCCCCCTGTGCAGCCCGTAGTCCTCATCCGAGTCGTAGTGTCGGGGCACGGCGGGGGACCCGGGGCTGCTCTTGCTCACGGGGAGGTGAACCTTCCTTGGTCTTTTCAGTGTCTGCAGGTACAAAGCGAGAAGCAGATGGTGGGTGGAGCCATCTCTGCCAGCTGTGCCTGCAGCAATTCCCAAGCCCTGACCAGGAGCCCTGGTGTGTGTGGGACAGGGCGCTGGGATGGGGACAGGCACGGTGCAGCCCCGCACACGACGGCGAGCCCTGTCCCACCATGGGGCACACTCACGATGTTGGCGACCTTGCCGCAGGTTTTGAGTGTCTGGATGGCGAAGGAGGATGGAACATTCTCCATGGAAAGGCCATTGACCATCACAATGTGATCCTTCCTCCTGGGAAGGAAAACACAGCAGTGGCTCTGCCCTGGGCACAGGCCCCAGCCCGGGGAGCTGGCGGGGTGGCGAGGGCACCCCAAGGGGACCCCATCCCAGCCAGGCAGGGTGACAGCAGTTCTGGCCCTGTTCCAGCAGGAGGGATTCTCTGTCCTTCCCACCCTCACTGGCAGTGAGCACCCCCCGTGCACCCACGTTCCCTGCACTCACTGGAGCCGGCCCATCGCTGGTCCCCCGGACACCACGTCCGACACAAACACCGCCGTGTCCCCGGTCCTCCTGTTGGGATGGTCCCGCCCTCCGGAGACGGCAAAGCCAAAGCCCCGCTGAGGGTCCTGGCAGGGGTGGGTGGGCAGATGGGGGTCAGGCAGAGTCGACCCCACAGCCCCTGTCCCCTCCCATGGCTGCCCCAGGCCACGCTCACCTTGCTCAGCGTCACCGTGTGCTGCTCCCAGACCACCATCTCCTCCATGGTGGGCACCCACCAGCTGGGGAGGGGGACAGTGGCAGCCGCCTGGCAGGGGGGCTCGGACCAGCTCCACCTCCTCTTTGCAGCCCCTGGCTCCTTCCTCACTCCTGCATTGGGCTGCAACACAGAGCAGCAGCAATGCTGAGCTGTGGGCACCAGGGACAGCGAGGGTGGAGGGGACAGAGCCCTGTGATACCCAGGCACCCACCAGGGCACCAGCACTGCTAATTGTGTCACACCCTGAACAATTAATTGTTCCCCACATGGCAACTGGCTCTGGAACCCAGAGCTGCCTCTGTGCAGCGTGAAATCAACCCCCTGGGGGTCCATCTCCATCCCCTTGGACACATGTCCATGGAAGGGGAGGTTTTACGCAGGGCAAGGTCAGGACCCATCTACGTGGGACTTCCTGTCCATGCCATCCTTGTGGCCTTGCTCCCCACCTTCATCCTGGATCTGGCAGACCCCAGAGTGCTGCTTTGGATGGCGTTTCAGTGCCTGCCTGCCCGCTCTGTGCTCCATCAGCTCTGCCAGCTGCTTTGGCAGCACCTCTGCCCCTGCTTCACCCTTTGGTTTTCCCCAAATCCAGCATTTTCCAGCTGAGATAGACAAGCCTGACTGACAGGGTGACATCACCTCCAAGCTGAAACTCCTGGGATGGGCTTGGGGATCCCCTCCACCAGCTCCTGGCTCCCTGAAGGGAACATCAGCATGAACCCAGAGGGATGCAGGATCCCGTGTGGGTGGGGGAGATAGCAGGGCCAGAGCCTCCTGCCAATCCCCATGGGGTGGGACAGGGAGAGGCCAGTTTGACCAGGGACTCACAGAAGCATCAAGGCTGGAAGAGACCCTCAAGATCATCAAATCCAACCATCAACCCAGCACCATCATAATCACCCCTAAACCATGTCCCCAAGCGCCTCTTGAACACTTCCAGGGGTGGTGACTCCAACACTTCCCCGGGCAACTTATTCCAAGGCCTGACCCCTCTTCCAGTGAAAAAAAATTTTCTAGTATCTAATTTGAACCTGCCCTGGTGCAACTTCAGGCCATTTCCTCTGGTCCTGTCACTCAAGACATGGCAGAAGAGGCCGATCCCCACCTCACTACACCCTCCTTTCAGAGAGTCACAGAGAGCAGCGAGGTTCCCCCAAGTCTCATCTTCTCCAGACTGAACATCCCCAGTCCCCATGGCACACACTTGGCCTGTGGTGCCCCAGGGCTCTGGGGTGGCCGTGCCAGGGGCCCTGCTGGCTCCCAAAGTTGGTTCAGTCTTCCTCGATCCCCAAGCTGGTACCACAGGCAGCTGGAAAACTCCACAGGGAATAGGCCATGGGACAGCTCTGGTGGGACCAAGAGGCATCAGATATGCCCTGTGAGCAGTGCCAGAGGTGATGCCAAGCAGAGATCCAGTGGTTGGCAACCAGCCCTGGGCAAGCACCACAGCTCAGCCCCAGCATGAGCACTTCTCATGGCAGCCCCCGGCTGGAGTGATGCTGGGACAGCAGCTGAGCCCCCAAAATGAGCCCCAGCTCAGCCCCTGAAACAAGACCCAGCTCTCTGCAGCCTCGGGGAGGGCTGGGGGGAGCCCGGTGTAATCATTCACCCGGGCAGGGCAGGTGTGGAGGGCAGAGTCCAGACTTCTCCTCTGCTTCCCCTCTGTGTCAGAGCTGCCGAAATCAGCCCGAGAGCCTCCCTGGCACGTGCCAGTGCTCACCACATGGAGGGGGACACGTGTGCCCCGGGGGGCGGCAGGACCCCAGTGTGGTGGCACCCACAGTCCTGTACCAGCGCTGGGAAGACTGGTGACAGACAGGAGCCCCCAGCGTGGCAGTGGGGTGGTTTCAGCCATGTCACCAGAGTTGGCTGGTCTGTGTTTACAGGCTCCCAGGGCACCCACATGGTGTGAGCCACAGGTCCAAGGGACCCCAGCCTGGGGCAGCCAGAGCATCCCCCTCCCCAGGGTGATGATATCTGCTGTGCCAGAGCCACCCCTGCTGCCACCCAGCACAGTCCCACATGGTCTCCAACTGGCTCCCACTACTGTCCATCACCAGGGCACCACAGCCTGGCCACATGTCTGCATCCCACTGCTGCCCGTGGCTCTCCGTGGGCAGTGGCTGGGGCAACGTGGGGATGGCAGCAGCTCCCGTATCACCAGCTGGCACCGGCAGTGCCCACAGTGCTACCAAACCCCAGCCCTGTCCCCAGTCGCCCCCCCGGGGCTGGCGCAGGGCCTGTCCCAGCCAAAGGCCGAGGCTGGCAGCAGGAGGAGCCGGCTCAGCCGGTTTCCGACAGAAACCAGCCCGCACTTGGAATGGCCCCGCCGGGAGGGGCAGTATCTGGGCAGAGCTGACCATGGCCCGGCCCAGCCCCGGGCACCGACAGCACCGGGAGCCCCACACGCCCTGCTCTGCCCCAAACATGAACCGTGGCAGTGTCTTCCAGGGGTTTTAAAACCAAAGGAAGCTGGGCTGTGCCAGGGTAGCTGATTCCACTGCCAGGTACCCAGTTCAGGGCTGTGCCTGGCCCCGGGTGACACCGCCAGCAACACCCACTGTGGGGACAACAACAAGTTGGGGGGTCATTTATCAGAAAGTGACACACCCTGCCCACCCCAGCCGTGCCCCCTCCACCCCCATTCTGTGTTCCAACCCCCCCATCCCGCTGATGAGGGTCCTCAACCTGGGACCCCAAACCCTTCCCGAAGTCAGCGGGGTCCCTGCTCGAAGGCAGTGCTGCAAAACCGCGGGACCCTTCTCTGGCCCTAGTCATGCAGCACCGGGGGCCCAGAACCCCCCAGAAGTTACTCTGTCCCGACCCCACCCAGACCGACCCCCTGCTCTGGGAAAAGGTCTCTGGAAAAGCTAACCCGGACCGAGTGTAAACCAGGAGGAAGGAGGCACGTCCTCCAGCCCCGGGGCGTGGAGCTGTGATCCCCCGGGGTATCTCCCTGTCGTGGGGCAGAGTTCCAGGAGGGTCACGGGGTCCTGGAGCTACACAAGGAGGGACAAAGAGTGGCCGGTTTCCCCACGTGAAACCACGGCTGGGTCCCCTCCCCAGGCGGGAAGCACGGCCGGCAGATCCCCGGGGACAAAGTTAGGAACTCACCGAGCCTTCGATCCGACCAGGAAGGAGTTGAGCTCCCGGGCTGGTGGCAGAGGTGTCACTCCAGGGTGCCTTGCGTAACCCTTTGTGGCCCAGGCGCTGCCTGCAGGAGAGAAGGAGAACGAAGGGGGTCCTAGGGCAGCTTCCCGGGCACAGCAGGACTCCCGGAGGGGTGTCCCTGGTGTCCTAAGCCGTGCTGGTGGCTCAGGCACCGACACTCACCCCCCTCCCTGCCCAGCACAGGTACAGGCTCACGGGCTGCTGGTAGTGGCTGTGCCTGGGGTCGAGGGTCCTCCCCACCCATCCTGGCCCTCTCCAGGGACGCAGTGGGACTCTGCGCCAACTCACGCCGCCCCAGACCCCCAAACCCTCCCAGTGTCACCCAGTGCCCCAAGCGGTGACAGGGATGGAGGCCAGCCCGGCGCTCCCTGTCCTGGGGGATGTGAGGTAAAAGGTGCCCCTGCTGATGGATGCTCTCCCCTCTTCTCCCCTTCCCCTTCCCTGCCCCCACCTGGGGACCAGCCCCCCGTCATCCCTCGTCTCGCGGGGTCGCTTTCCTGCGGTGACAGCGGTCCGGTCCACGCCGCGGTTCTCCAGGGGCCGGTACCGCTCCCAGCCCAGAGCCGAGGCGGCCAGGGGGGACCAGTTCCTGCGGAACCCCCCGGCCCGCAGCCGCCACCGCGGACCCGGGGCCATGCCTTCCCCTCCGCTCCCTCCGCCGCACCGGGGGGAGCCAGGAGCCGCTCCCGCCGCTCCCCGGGACCAGCTGCGGCCGGGAGCCCCTGGGGCGGGGGCCGACGCCGCCGAGCAGCATCATTAGCGCCGGTGGCTCCAGCGCTGCCCCCGGGTCGGGGCTGACCCCGCCGGGACACGCGTGGCCCCGGGGCCGGGAGAACCGGCGGGGCCAGCCCGGGCTGACCCGCGCCCCGGGGCTGGCCAGGGCCCGAGCCGGGCGGCGCCACTAGATGGTGCCGCGGGGCCGGGAGGAGCCGGACCCGGCCCGGGCTGCGGAGCGGCGGCCCCGGGGGAGGGAGCGTGTCCGGGGGCCGGTGCAAGGCAGGGCCGGCACAGCCCCGGAGGACAGCGCGGCTCCCGCCAAGGGGGATGCCGGGGAGGCGGTGCCCGGCAACAGGAGAGCCCCGAGAAGGCGACGGTGCCGCGGGGACAGAGCGGGGGAACCGGCACCGCGGCGGGACCGGGGGCGCTGGCCACGCCCCCCTCAGGGCCACGCCCCCCTCAGGGCCACGCCCCCCTCAGGGCCACGCCCCGTGGGAGCCCCGCCCCTGCTGCCGTGGCGACAGACAGGGCCCACCCCTCGGTGCCTAACTCCGCCCCCTCGGTGCCATAGCCACGCCTCCGCTGCCATGGCGACCGGTGAGTCCCGCCCCCGCTGCCACGGCAACCTGCCGGCCCCGCCTCCGCTGCCATGGTGAGCTCGGGCCCCGCCCCCGTTACCATGGCGATTTAGGCCCCCCGCCCCCGCTGCCATGG
>NW_020885037.1:57816-133545 GCF_003945725.1 Corapipo altera
CCGCCCGGGCGGGCCCCACAGCCCGCCGGTGACCGCGACAGCCCGCCGCCGCATCGCGATTAAAGCCGGCGGAAGGGCCCCGCGGTGCTTCCGGCGCTGGCGGGGCGTGTCCGGCCGCGGCGCCTCCCGCGCTCCATGGTCCGCGCCGCTCCCAGGGTCCCTCGCGCCGCGGCCGGTAGCCGGGAGGAGCGCGGAGGCGGGCACGGGCCTGTCCGGGGCCTGTCCTGCCCCGGGCCTGGGCCTGCCCGCGCCCGCCATGGAGCAGGAGCTGCCCGAGGAGGTGGAGGGCTCGGCCGCGGCGGGTGCCGGTGCCATCACCCCGGAGGCCGGCGTGGGGGGACCGGACGCGTCAGGAGGTAACGCGCTGCGAGCACCGGGGGCCGCCCCCGCCTGTCCCCAGCCCCGGCCGGGCCCCTGCGTGTCCCCCCATGTCCCCCGCCGGCCCGCAGTGGTTCAGCCCAGCCGTACCCCCGGCCGGGCGCCCCCGCGGGGCGCCTGGAGTGGTTCGGTCCAGTCCCCCCCTGCCCGGAGAGCGCCCCCCCCGGTACCGCGTGGTTCCGTCCAACCGCCGCTTTCTCCCCCCGGAGCGGGGATGGTTCCGGCCCGGGACTCCCGAGGGGCCGGGATGGGATCGGGGAGGGGGCCGGGATGGGCTCCCCGTGTGGGGCCGGGATGGGCTCCCCGTGTGGGGCCGGGATGGGCTCCCCGTGTCCCCCTGCCCCGGCTGTCCTGGAGCGGCAGCCGCGACCCCCGGAGCACCGTGCGGGGCACAGGCCGCCCGGCTCCGGGACTGCTCCCGGTACCGATCCGGGGGGGGCTGTGGCGGGGCCCTGCTGCCCCTTCCCTGCTCGGGGCTGGGCCTCGGGCGCTCTCAGGCCCCCGGGTTGCTGTGGGGGCCCGAGCAGCGAGGGCGGGGGGTCCCCCCCGCCGGGGGGGTCCCATTTGTCAGTGGCCAGAGTGGGCTTGACCCTGGCAGCGGCTTTGGCAGGAGGTTGGGGGCTCTCGAGCGGCGGGATGGATCCGTGGGGCTGTGCCTGTGCACCTGCCCCCGCCTCTGCTGCTGCCGCCTAATTATTTCTAGTTCATTAAGAGCCTCGGGATCGCTGGCTGAGCCGAGCGCGTGATGTCCCCGCCGCTGCCGGGCTGACACGGAGCTCCGGGCACCCGCCGAGCCCGGGGGATGCTCACAGCGTTTGGCTGTGGGGTGACAGCGATCTCTGCGTCGTCAGGCCTTTAAACGAGCATCATTAGATCTTCCGAAAACAACCTCATTACGGTGGAAGCCGTGCTCGTTTCGCAGACGCCATCCCCGCACCGGGTTGATGGGGGGGGTGTGACGTGTGGTTTTGGGTGAGGCGCCGAGGTTTAGGGGGAGGGAAGCTGTCCCCGGCCGTCCCAGCAGTTCCTCATGCTGCAAGGAAACGAGGGGCTGGCAGTGTGCAGCCAACCTTCCCGAGGCTGCTCGCTGTGCTCCCACCCACCCTCTCCTCTTTTTGGGAGCATTCTCCCAGCACAGTGAAGGTTGGCTGGTGATGCCAAGGGAACCTCTTGCTGATGAGGGTCACAGAACAATTTGGGGTGAAAGGGACCTTAAGGCCCATCTTGTTCCACCCCACCTGCCATGGGCAGGGACACCAATGAACAATTAAAACATTGTCCTTCTGATTTCTCTGTCACCTTTCTGTTTCTAGGGAGGGTAGAGGGTTGTAGCTCAGGACTAGACAAGGTGTCTGTGGAGACTGTTGCTCAGCAGGGGTTTAAGCAAGGAGCGTGTGTTTTCCTTCTTCCCTGAACAAGTAAATCTGAATTTATGAACCTGTGGGCTGTCTTACCTTACGCTGATAGTAAAAAAAGATGACACAGAGCCAGTAATCTCACCGAAGCTTTGATTTCTGGAGTCAGGTTGCTTTTACTCCTTGCTTGGGTAGCATCCAAATTGTGTCACTTGGCCTCAGCCACACTTGCAGCTGGAGCTCCCGGGGGGCTGGGGACAACCTGCACGGCAGCCTGTGAGTGTTTGCTGGAGGAGAGTGAAACCCAGAGGGGTGGAGGTGGCCCCTGGCAGGGTGTGCAGAGGCACAGGTACACCTGCACGGGAGGGCTGTGCTGTGGGTCTGGGGCCGTCACTGCACTCCCTGGTCTGAACTGGGTGACAAACCCTGTTCAGCACATGCAGCACCGGTGCCTTTGCTGCTGTTTGGAGCAGCGGTGGAGGTGCTGAAGTGCTCATGACACACCTGAACAGGTGCTTCGTGCTGCTCGCCTTGTGCTCACCCCTCTGCCTGCCTGTGCTGTTGATGGAAGGTCACCAGCACAGCTGAAACCTGCTCCTGGCTGGAGAGGAGGTGGTGTGTGCTGTGCTTTTAATGGAGGTGAGGGGTTAATCCAGAGAGAGGGGTGGTGTGTGCTGTGCTCTGACTGAAAAACCTGGCAGGGTTAATCCTGACTGTGGGTCAGGTCAGCAAAGACCTTCCCCAAGCACTCAGTAAATATCGAAGGGAGCCAGTTAGTCTGGTACAGGAGCAAAATTGGATGGAGGAGAGGGGCTGAATGAGGGAAACCTTGGCAGTAGTATGACTTAAGGTACAGGGAGTGTTCTGAAGGGAACTTTTGGCAATCTCATGCTTTGAGGGACCAAACCTCACTTAGTGCCAGCAGCTGGGCTCATGTATGAACACAGAGGCCCAATTTGTCACTTTCTGAGACCTTGGCCTTGAGGTTTTAAAAAGTTTTGTGACCAGCTGTGTTTGAAAAACAAATTTCAAAAAATCAAGTGGGTGCAATGTCTGCTGTGCCTTCTCTCTGGACGTGCACCCTCATGCCCTGGGAAGTGGCTGCAGGGAGTGTAAGGGGCTGTTCCTGGGTTCTGGTGAGCTGTTGCCAGGAGCAGAGACACAGTGTGGGGCAGGGAGTTTTCAGGCTGAGGTGTCCCAACCACAGGAACAGTTGGGTGAGGAGATGGCACATCCCCATCCCCTCTACTTGGGTGCAGTTGGAGGCAGAGGGTCTGGAAACCTCCTTTTTTCCAAGGGGGGGGTCAGGTTATGGGAGAGCTGTTATTGCAAAACTGACAACAGAGCTGGTCTCCTCCATCTCCTTGCTAAAGTGGGAATTCTCAGGGTGATGGGGAGGTAAAGCTGACATTGGACTTATTTCCATTACTCAGGTCTCTTGTTACACAGGGTGCTCTCTGCCCCATCACTTGTGGCCCAGAGCTGGGGCAGATGCCTCCAACGTGTTCTTCAGGATTGGATTCCTCTGCTTTAGAGACCTGAAATGATTTAACAAGGATTTACACTTGTGTTGGACAGTTGTCTTGCTGTCCCTGGAGCTAGAGGAGCAAAGTGCAGATCCCAGCCCCAGCCAGGTGTGCTGGTGGCACCTCTGTGGCCATCTCCAAAAAGCACTGGGAGAGTGCTGATTGCAACAGCCCAGGAACGGTACTGCAGCTCTTCCCCCTTCACAGTGATAACTTTGAAGTGACTTTTGAAGGGTGGCTGGAAGCAATTTTTCCAGTGAGCAGATTAGAGATAAGAGAAGAATTCCACCCTGTGGGGCATAAGCAGTTCAATCCATACCAACGGGGATGGAGAGGGGAAATTGGAGAGAGCTTATCAGCTTGAGGAAAAATCAAATGTAAACATCATCCCCAGCATGATTATGGTTCACAGCTTAGTTTGATGTCACATGCCTGCGTGCCGTGAAATGGTGCTGGCGAGGATGATTACAGAGGGAGTCAGCCAGGCAGGAACAGGCAGAAAAACACCCCGCGCCTTGAACTCTTAAAGACCCTGCAGTTACTTCACAATCAATAAGTCGCAGCTCAGCTGCGGGGAAAGAGGAAGGCAATGGAAATAGGATTCAGGCTGCTCTGGCAAATTAATTGTTCTTTAAGATATGAATCAGCTGGAAGCACACAGGGAAGCTGGGATGATGGGCCTGGGAGCTGGGAAGGGCAGGGAGATGTGGGCACTGCCCGGAGGATGCTGAGCCCGTCGGTATCCGTGTCAGGACAGGCTGGAGAACGAGTCCCCAGGAACGCAGGGCAGGGAGTGATTAATCTAATTTTCATTAACCAGCATTTGGCACTGACCTGTATGTAACAGCCTGTTCCACCACTGCTGGGGCTGGGCCTGGCAGAGCTGCCACTGCCACGTCCCACTTGGGAGGCTCATGGGCCTCTCCAGAAGGGCTCCTCAGGGAATGACCTGAATGGATTCACTATGAACAGTGCATAATTTGGGAACTATTGAAGTGATTCACTGACATGACCATTATGGGCTCTTGCCAGATGACAATCTTAATAAATATGGTTTTCCCATATAAGGTGGTTACAGCCTGAAAAGCAGCAGCAGGAATTCCAGCACTCTCTTCCTTCATGGACACATCTTTGAGTCGGCACCAGTCGAGTCCAGAAATAGTCCTGCCACAGCTGTGATACCCTGACAAAGACTCGAGAGCCCTTCTCATCCCTTGCTGCTTCAGCTTTGTCATGTTTATTTGTTCCTATTCATCCTTTTGGGCTGCCAAGCTTATTCCCTTTACCACGATTAATCTACCACTCCTGGCAGGTGCCTCACTCCTGACATGGATGTGGTACCGTGTGCTCACTGGGACCTGCTGGCATGAGATCAGTTCAGCTGTGCATGTGGGAACTGCAGGTGTTATGTGGGGATCATTAACTTGTGACTCAAAAATCAGAAACTGTTGCACCTTTTGCGCTGCACTGTGGCATGTCAGAAGCAGAGTGGAAGTGAGAAATGTTTGCTAATCCCAGTGCAAGGGGTGTTGGCTGTGCTTAGGTGGGAGTGAACACTCAGTGCTCCCTCCAGCAGCATGGAGACAGAGCTGCTCGTGGTGTCACTGGCAGAAGATGTTCCCTCTTCCATCCTGGCTGCAGGAAAGCGGGAGCCAAAGTGGGTCCTGCCCTCCTGGATGATCTGATCCCATGGGTGCACCCTCCTGGATCCTCCCCAGAGCCTGAGGTGCCAGGGGGCTGATGGGGGCAGTGGGTATCAGAGCAGGCTGCTGGTTTTTGGACACGCTCTCTGGTTTAACACAGAGGCCTTGGCACCTCTTTTCTTAAAGATGCATGTGTAGGGAGAGGAGTGACTGTGAATGTTTGAATCATAGAATCCCAGAATGGCTTAGAAGGGAGCTCATCTCATCCCACCCCGCTGCCATGGGCAGGGACACCTTCCACTAGACCAGGTTGCTCCAAGCCCCATCCAGTCTGGCCTTGAAACTCATAAATAGCAGCAGAACAGCAGGAGATGGCTGAAGTGGGGTGTTTTCTTTCCTATTAAGTCTTTCCAAGTCTCCAGCCAAGATCTCTGATAGGCCCCTTTAATTTGTTTAATAACCCAGTGACAGTGCTGTTGTCCTTCAGCCCTCTCCCAGGCCTGCAGGCTGGGTCACCTCGTGAACATGCCCAAGAACATAATTTCTTAGTCACATCAGACTGACTGTCTGATCAGAAGCTATTTTGAAGCATTATGCAGGTGCAAAGCCCCAGTTGTTTGGTGTGGATCCCCAATAAGTACCTACTGTTTTATATATATGTATACACACACATCTTCATGGTATTTCACCGTTTCTAAATCCATCTGTGGCAAGTGCAGGAACTCAAAGGAGCAAAATACTGTTGTTTTTTGTAAGCCTGGTAAAGCAGAACTCCTGGCCAAGCACACTCTGGGTGTTTGCTGCCTGCTGGGGGTGTGTGTACAGCCACTTGTGTTTTCCCCTAATAGGAAGGATGCTGGGATGAGGACACGTGCTGGGATGAGCCCCTCACGAGGGTGATGGCTGTTCCACCACAGGAATGCCCATATGGCCTGGAAAAGACAGGAGCACAGCAGAGGGGGAAATCAAGGCACTGCGAGGGCCTGGAAGCCAAAGGCTGTTTAATGCTGAAATGAGACAGCAAAAGCACCAAAAAGAAGAGGGTCATGTAAAAAACCAGAGTCATGGCTTTTGTGAAGTGGGTTTGGTCTTGATCCTCGTCAGCAGGGACTGTGTCAGCAGAGCCTGGGTGTTGCTCACCTGCCCGCATGGGGAGTGTGTGCCAAAGGAAAAGCATCTGCTGGCTTTCCCAGGCTCTCCACCTCCTCCCCGGGTGGTTCACAGACAGAGTCCCTGGAGGGGGAGCCTGGCCTCTCCCAGAGCCCTGCACGAGCCACTGATCATAAGGTGAGGCTGGGGCTTTGCCTTCTTTAGGTAGGTCTCAGTTCCTCAGGAGCCTGGCACTTGTTTGTTTGAGTTTTTCAGTGTTGCTGATAGCTGAGTTAACCTCAGGACTTTCCGGGAAGCGTTTTCTGTAATTAAAAAGCTAAAAGTGATCAGAGAAGCTTTTCTGTCACTTGTCTCCTCACCCACATATTTAGCAGAAAATGCTGTCAACCCCTAATTAAGCGTCGTCTTCTTCCATCGTGTGTTCTTGTGGCTTACCCCAGCTTACGTGTGGGTTTTGGCACTGGCTTGTGGTGAATAACCCGGGCTGAGTCAGAGACGTGCTGTGGTGGGTAGGGAACCTGGAGCCTTTGACATGCTGGGTTGCCCCTGGTGTTCACAGCCTGGCTGATGCCTCTGGTCACCACAAACCATGGTGGGAGAGGCTCCAGGAGACGCTGTGAGTCTTTCACTCTGAGCTACCCCTTTGCTTCTCTTCCAGCTTTCTTTGGGTACAGCAAACCCAGCGCTCTTTTTCTAATTCCGTTTAAAAAACAGAAAAGTGTACAACTAGGGAGTCAGTGTGTGATGTGAAGGGTTCTCTTACTGTCTTTACTGTGACACAGAAGCAGGCTGGAGCAGTTGATGTGTGAAGAGCAGCAGTGTTATTTTATAGCATGGAGATGGCGTGTTCTTTACAGATGTGTCTCTGGCAGATGCCTGTGAGAAGAGCTGTCCCTCTGGATAACTGCTCAGCTCTGCAGCCTTTGGATCTGGAGTTGCAGAAAACAAACCTCACCATGTCCAGCCAGTGCCAGTAATAGTTTGCAGACTCAGCAAGGGGGCCCAGTCGTCATGTCCTTTGTAATCAGCAGTATCTGCATGTTCTCTTTGCAGAAATTGTTACTGGAAGGGGTGGGAAAGACTTCCTGGGAGAAAAGAGAAGTTGGAAACCAGCTGTTTGCTTCTCTGACGCTTCCATCATTGCAGACCTGCCTGTTGCATGAGGAGTGTTTGGAAGGCAAGGGCCCACGTTCCAGGAGCACACCTGTAGCTGCTCCTGCTGCCCAAGGCACTCATTGATCCAGCAAAGGGAACCAGGTCATGGCCTGGGGTTTGTCACAAGACCAGCCTGGGCAGGTCCATGTCTGTGACTGAAAGGGCCTGGAGATTAGCTGAGCATGGGAACAGCACAGGCAGCAGTGCCTTTGTTCTGGGTGAAACAGCTCAGTCTCCTATACTGGGAGGAATTAATGGATTACAAGATGAGGGCAGCTTTGCCTTGTTTGTGGTCATTAAAACACAGCAGCGCTGCTGGGACGGTGCTGCTGGCACTGAGGCCGGTGGGGAGCTCAGTGCCCGTGAGACTCCACTGAGCTCAAACATTGCTTTTCCCTGTACTGCACAATGTTCCACCTCTCCCAGCCATGCAGGGGATGAGGTTTGATCCAGCCTTTGCCATGTGCTCCGGCTGCCACCACTAAGGCTTTCCTGCCCATGTTCTGGACGTGCCGGGGTCCCGTTGATTCCTCAGGAGCTCTCACGTGGGGTTGGTGGCTCCTGCAAAATGAGTTTCCTGTGCTCCGAGGGTCTGTGTAGCCCAAGTAGTTGTTAACTCTTCGTTTTTAAACCCGGTGATGCTTTCTCTGACAAAGTTCTGTCAAACAACTGATTCTTCCCATTCAAATTGTCTGTGTTCCTGTGCCGTGGCAGACACCTCCTAATGTCTTCTCCAGAAGATCTGGTAGCGCTTTGACCTCAACCAGCTCCCGGAGGAAAGGGAGTGCTGGGCTGGGAGCCAGTCGGGTCTCTACTCCTTCACTGAATTTAGTAAATCAGAGTAATTCCACAGCTGTTTCATGTTTTTTCCGTAGGAGGCAAGGAGATTGCTGCTTTTGGGACCAGGGAGCTGAGTTCACAGTCGTTTGGCAGGGCCAGTGTTGGAAGCCTGTCCCTAGTGTGACCCAAACTCTGGGCACATCAGGATGCTGCCCCTCAAAATGGGCGTCTTGGATGTGTGAGACCGTGTTGGTGACCATGTTGTGGTTCTGCAAGGGTAGAATTAGTCAATATTGTTTTGCCTGTTCATTTGCTGCCTGACAAGATGTTGTTTAAATTGCCATTTAGATTTTTCTTCCCTTTGGAGTTTACCATTCTCAGTTGCTGTCACCCCAAGTACATGAAGGTCCAGATCTCCAGGGGCTGAGGTGACCACTGAGACCGGTGAAGCACAACCTGATGGAGCTGAGGACTGACACAAAACCAGCGTAATCTCCATTAAAACAGGATTGTTTGCAAAATCAGTCTCTTGTGAGTTCAAGCTTGATGCCCAGACTTGCTTTCTGCCTCCCTGGTTAAGGCAGGGTGCACCCCATGGTGGAGTGTGCCACCTGGGCAGAGGGTTCCTGCCAACCCTCATGGGGCAGGAAGGCCAGGGAGGAATAGGGTAGGGAGAATAAAAGCAATTCTCCTGTGTATTTAAAGTAGGAGTAATGTAGGTCACCTTAATCTGTTCTCCCTCCTCCCCTTCCTGTGGGATGGGAGAACATCCCGGCCACGTGCTGCAGGGGATGGTGAGGTGGGACCACCCTCACCTTGCTGCTGTCTACTTGTGGAACATCCTGTGACCTAGGCAGGCTTCTCTGCGAGTTTATTGCCTACCAAAAAAACCAAATAAAGCTCTCCAATAGCAGGGCAGAGCAGTGTTGGTTTTGTGCATGACATGTATGGCTTCAAGGTGTTCCCAGTTATTTTTTAGGGTGGAATTCCTGATTCGTGGGTGGAACTGTGATTCTGTTTAAAGGACAAATTAACAACATCCTCCTGAGCTTGTAGGTATTTACCTGGTTTTTCCTCAGCTGCAGTTGGGCAGCAGTGCAGTCACTGCACTGCTTCAGACGCTGTTCTGGTGCTGGTCCTGTCAGTCCTCTGGTGATTCAGTCGGCTCAGACGGGCTCCATGTGGATTTTCATCTTCAGGGCTGTCTGAGCTCAGGTAATTAAGGCCACCTGACACCAGTTTGAGCAACTTGAGTGGGAGCAATTTGGGTTGGTGCGTGAATACAGCCCACAAAGGGTTCAGAGCACTTGAGGAGTATTTTTATGTAATTGGCAAGTTTTAAGAGATTTTATTAAATCCTTCCAGAGCTCAAGACTCATCTCCAAAGTCCTGCAGTGCTCCCAGCAGACAGCAGTGCCTGAAACCAGGGAGTCATAGAATCATAGAATGTCCTGGGTTAGAAGGGACCCACGAGGATCCTCAAATCCAACTCCTGACCTGCACAAGACAACCCCAGGAATCCCACCCTGTGCCTCAGAGCATTGTCCAAATACTTCTTGAGTTCTGGCAGAGTTCAGGTGATCTCAGCCACGTGCACATCAGTGATGGAAGCACCAGCAGCAGTGTGTCCTGCTCACATGCTCTGTCAACAGATCGTGGGGGGTCACTGAGATGGGACATGGCTGGTTCCTGCTCTTGGAGCCCACTCAGTTCATTACTGAAGTGGATCCCACAGAGAGGGCAGCCCACCTCTGGTGTCCATTGATTTTACTTGAGGTTCTGAAGAACTGAGGGGTTGAAGAAAAACCTTCAGACTTGGCATAAGGCCTAGAAACACAAGTGTGCATTGTACAAAGTAAAATGAAGGTGATGATCTGGACCCTGCCACAGCCACTGGTCGGATCTTCCCTCGATGCCCCACTCTCTTCTGAGTGTAGGGTTGGGAACTGGGGCTCCCACTGGCTTTGTGACACTGGTAGTATTTACCACATGGGTCAATGGGCAGAGAGGGAAGAGCCCTAGGCAAGGCAGAAGGGATGGACTTTGTTAATTGCTCTAAAAAATCAGGGAAAATGTGCCCACGTCTTCATGCTGTCATGTCGTGTTTGGCGCATTCCGTGACCTGGGCAGAGGCACAGGGAAGTATTGCCAAAGCCTCTGGTGTGGGCAGGATGCAGCAGCTGATGACAAAGATGCTGCGGTAGTTTTCCTTCTATAGTTTCTCTGCACATCTGATGGACCAGATTTTGTGGATTTTTCAGGGCAAAATTGTCCATTGCTGCATTTTTCGAAGAGAGGCAGCTGGCTAAAATCCTCCTCTGGCTGAGTGCTCCTTCCCTGAATGTGCTGATAGCACTTCAGCAGGCACAGTCACTCCACTTGGATGCTGATGTGCAACTTTGTTCTCTCTCTACTTTCCTGATTCCACAGCTTCTGTTGGTGTAGCTGGTTCAGCATCCCTGTACCAGGAGGAAGGGGTGGTGTGCTCAGTCCCACGTGCAGCGGGGAGGGCAGATGTAATACCTGAAACCGCTTGTCTTCTCTCTAAATGTCACTTTTAGCTGAGTATCATCTGCAAAATGACAGTTTTCCTCCTCTCTGTACGTGTTGGGTGCTGCTCTCTCCATCTGGCTGCTGCATGTTGACGGGGGCAGTGTACAAAACAGCAGAGAATTTGCTGGCAGAAATGCAAACTATAGAGATGTAAAATAGTCCCTGACTTCAAAGCTGGAACAGAGAGAGCAGAAAATGAAGCTGAAGTCTCAAAGCTGTGCTTGTCACTGTTAATGACATGCTCAGTTACAGGCACTTGCTGAGGTGGAATCCAGAAATAAGGCCCAGTTTTTCAGTTTGGCCTAACAGGTGGAGATTATTTGGGGTTTAAATAGCACATTATGAGGTGATTTTTGTGTTGGTAAAGGCTGTTTGTTCAGTGATAAGAGCTGAAATCTAGAAGTCTAATAATTGCCTTTGCTTAATTTAATGCTTTTTTTGCCTGTAATTCATCCAGTCCAACCCTTGGTCCTGCACAGACACCCCAACAATCCCACCCTGTCCCTCAGAGCGTTGTCCAAACCCTCCTGGAGCTCTGGCAGCCTTGGGGCCGTGCCCACTGCCCTGGGGAGCCTGGGCAGTGCCCCAGCACCCTCTGGGGGAAGAACCTTTCCCTGAGATCCATCCCAACCCCCCTGGCACAGCTCCAGCCCTTCCCTGGCTCCTGTCCCTGGTCCCAGAGCAGAGCTCAGTCCCTGCCCCTCTGCCTCCCCTGGGCAGGAGCTGCAGCCCCCGAGGAGTCTCCCCTCAGTCTCCTCTGCTCCAGCTGAACCAGCCAAGTGCCCTCAGCTGCTCCTCAGACCCTTCCCCTCCAGACCCTTCCCCAGCTCTGTGGACACCCTCCAACTGCTTTAGATCCTTCTTAAATTGTGTCCCCAAAACTGTCCCCAGAACTCGAGGTCAGGCTGCAGCCTCATGCTGGTTGACAGGCATACAGGGTTTTTTAATTCCAGGATACTTCTTGACCTGACATCTCTTCAGGCTTAAATTAATTTTGATGGAAGAGAAATGCTGACATAGTCTTTCTCCTCAGTAGTCTCAGAGGGTTGAATGTTTGTTTTCATTTTGATATTGGGCAGGAGTCACTGGTGGATTAACTATCTGGGACACTCTTTTGAGAAAGAGGCTTCTGGACTGATAATGCCAGAAAATGCTTATTAAAGAAAATGAGAAAAATGGCAATTTGGGAGGAATTTGGTTTAATATGTGCAAGCTCTGTTTTTTTATGGATTGGAATGCACGAGGGATTGCGATTTAAGGTTTATAACGATCTCAGAGAGATGCTGTGGCTTCCCAAACTCCCAGGTTTTAAAACGCAAAGACTGGATTTATTTTTAATCTTTTCTAAACTGAAAACTGGGAGTGCAAGGAGACTGGGAGGGCCCAGCATGAAAAGCAAACTGTAACCTAGAGGAACGAGGTGGGTTTTTACAGCAGCTGAAGAAGTGAAATTTAAATGCAAGTTTTGCTGTGAGGTGGGGTGAAAAACAACTTATTCTGTAAGGGTGAGGTGGGTGAAAAATGACTTAATTCAGGACCTGTGGGAGGGAGGGATGTGTCTGAATGGCAGCTGCTCATCTAAAGGGAAAAGGGATATATTGCAGGCAGAAGTGGTAAGTGCTGCCTGGTATTTCATGTTCTCTGTTAGAGCTCCTGCTTTTGACTTGCCAAGATAACGGTCTCCAAACCTTTGCCTTATGACTCCCCCTTAAGTTCTGGCAAAACCAGTGCACCCATTTTGGTGAAGAGGAAGCCAAGAAGCCCCATCCAAAACTGCAAAGCTTGGTGAGGCCCATCCTTAAAAGGGGCTGCAGTACCTGCAGGGTGGTTCTGCTTCATCACACCTGCCTTCTCCTCTTCCCATGGACAGCCCCTGCACCAGCTGCTCTGAGCCTCCCAAATTCCTTCTGCTGTGCAGAAAACAACCCCCTGTTCAGACCTCCCTGGGCTCCCTGCTGAGCCTGGGGCAGCCCCACTGCTCGGTGGGGACAGAGCTATAGGCTTGAACCATCTGGTCTGGAAGGAGATTACTGGGTGGGGAGCCAGGAAATGTTGAGTTTAAGCCATGGGACTGCCCATGTCAGCCCGGGGTATCCTTTACTCCCTGTTGAGAGCAGTTACGTCGGTGTTGGGCAGTGTCACCACTCCCTTCTGTCTCTTTCTTCCACCCCACAACCCGCCCCCCCACCATAAATCAGAAAGCTGGCAGCTGGGAGGAGAACCCGAGCCCGAGTCTGGGTGTTCTCCTGGAGACGCTTTTCCCAGTGAACATTTGATGTGTCTGTGCCTGGCTGTGGCTTCTGTTTCTCTCCCAACACAGGAGCAGATTGTGTGGTTCCCCCCCTCCTTTGCAGGTCAGTGGCAGCGTGTTTGGCCAATCCAGCCTTGTAGTGTTCTGGTTCAGGGGAACAAATTAATTTCTTGTTTTATTGAAGTCTTAGCAAACAGTATTAAAGAACCCATGAGATTCTGGGTTCAGAAATGCTGAACTGAAGTTTCACTCTGTGCTACTGGCTTGAATTGTGTCCAGCAGGGCCAGGGCAGTGACTGTCCCCCTGTGCTGGGCACTGCTGAGGCTCCATCTCAAATCCTGGGGTCAGTTCCAGGCCCCTCACAACAAGAAATGTTTACGGTTTAAGGCGTGTCCAGGGAAGAGAACAGAGCTGGGGAAGGGTCTGGAGCACCAGGAGCAGCTGAGGGAGCTGGAGGGGCTCAGCCTGGAGAAAAGGAGGCTCAGGGGTGAACTTCTGGCTCTACAACTCCCTGACAGGAGGGGGGAATGGGAGGGTGGGTCAGGCTCTGCTCCCAGGGAACAAGGGACAGGACAAGGGGAAAAGGCCTCAAGTTGTGCCAAGGGATTTTCAGGTTGTATATTAGGGAAAATTTCTTCATGGAAAGAATGGTCAGGCATTGGCACAGGCTGCCCATGGCAGTGGTGGAGTCACCACTCCTGCAAGTGTTCAAAAAACAAGCAGATGTGGCACTTTGCCATGTGGTTTAGCAGGCATGGGGGGCTTTGGTGAAGGTTGGACTTAGTGATCTTGGCGGTCTTTTCCAACCTTAATGATTCCATGATTCCTAAGGGCATCCCCAGTTGGGCAGATGCTGAGTAAAGCCCTGAGAAGGACTCAAGTTGTTCATGGTTCAGGGCTCTGTTTTAGGCCCCGGGAGACCAGAAGTTGTTCCCGGTTGCATCTGGAGCTTATGGAGTGATGTCAATGCACGTGTGTGAGCTCTGTGGGCAGCCAGACTGGGCTCCTCCTGAGATGGTCACTTGTGTTTGCAGTTGTAGTCCCCTGTGTTTAGGAAATGCCTTTCCTCCTCCGCTCTCTCACTGGAGCAGGGCTGCTCCGAGACACACAGCCCAAGAGCTGGGGGCTCTGGAAAGCTGGGAAGAGGGCTGACCCAGCTGGCTGAAGTTCAGCTCCGTGGTAACTTGTTGTCTTTCACCTGATGAGAGTCTGCTGTCAGACACATCCCAGAAACCACAGCATCACATCACAGAGACCTTGACCACTCATCTATCCCAAGTGAGTGCAGGACACCAAGAGTGAGCACAACACCATGACCGTGGGCTCTGCTCTGCTGGATCCCAAACTGGCACTGCTCCCAGAGGGGTTTGTGGCTGCGCTGGGTACGAGTGTGTGCTGAGCCTCAGGGAAAACAGTGCCAGAAATCTGCAGGTCCTCAGCACCAGGGGGGCTAAGAGGGGTTGGGGAGAACTGGATCCTGAAGAGCCTCAGTTCTGCCTGCTCAGCACCTTTGGAGCCTGAGTGCTGTTTTGGATTTTGCTCTTTGTTCTTTCACATCTTCCTTTGGGCACGTACCTGTGCAGAGTCTGGAGATCTGCTTCCCAAGTGAGTAAATAAATGGGCATTGCTGCACTTGATTAAGTAGAAGTAATAAATGCCTGGCTCAGCCTCCAAGTGCAGGTCCTCCAAGCTGGGCTGGAGAAGTGGCTGTCCTGCCCCAGCTTTGAGCAGGCTGCAGGTCTGTGCCAGAACCAACCTGTCCTTCAGCTCGTGGCTGCCTGCACTGGAGGAGGCTGTCCTTGATCTTTGGTGGAATGCAACTGAGACATCCTTGTAGCCCAGCATGGGCACCAGGTTACCTCTTCCTGCCCTCTCTGTGTGTCTCACCTGTTTGAATTTCCTACTAAGAGCTCTAGAAGTGTTTTTTAAAATTTTTAAGTTATTTTTTAGGTACCTTATTTTCAACTGCTAGCTGAGTCACTAGCTGCCATGCTACAGCCAGGATCCCAGGGAGAGGAGAAACGTTGAGTTACGATTTTTGGCAGCACACTCCACCTTTTGAGCTTGTTCTACTGTGGCTTGTTTTGTTCCATCTGTTCAGGTGCCTTCGTTAGAGCAGAGCAGGAGCACCTGACCAAAACCACTTGAGTGACAGAGAGCAGAAGAGACCTTAACAAGGCCAGTGAGAAAAGAACTCATTGGTGAAGCAATAACATGAATTTATTCTTAACCTCCACCCCCCACACCTTGTGTCAGTAGCTTTTGCCCTGGAGATCCTTCCTCAGTTTCACAGCACAGGGTCTTGTCTGTCCAGAGCTGCTGTGGCTTTGGGGGACATTTGTTCACAGAACCCCAGTGGAGGAGAGAACTGGAGGCTCAGGACCCCTCCTGAGTACCAGCCCACTCAGTCTGGGGGAGAAGGGAGGTGTTGGCCTGTCCAGGGAGGGGTCGGGTCCTCAAATCTAAGAATGGTTTGGGTTGGAAGGGACCTTAAAGCTCCTCTCATCCCACGCCTCTGCCATGGGCAGGGACACCTTCCACTAGCCCAGGTTGCTCCAAGCCCTGTCCAACCTGGCCTTGGACACTGCCAGGGATGGGGCAGCCACAGCTGCTCTGGGCAAACTGTGCCAGGGCCTCACCACCCTCACAACCAAGAATTTCTTCCCAATCTCCCATCTATCCCTGCCCTCTGACAGTGGGAAGCCGTTCCCCTTGTTCTGTCCCTCCATCCCTTGTCCCCAGTCCCTCTCCAGCTCTCCTGGAGCCCCTTTAGGCCCTGGAAGGGGCTCTCAGCTCTCCCTGGAGCCTTCTCCAGGTGAACCCCCCCAGCTCTCCCAGCCTGGCTCCAGAGCAGAGGGACTCCAGCCCTTGGAGCATCCCTGTGGCCTCCTCTGGACTCTCTCCAGCAGCTCCACATCCTTGTGCTGTTGGTGCCCCAGGGCTGGAGGCAGCTCTGCAGGGGGGTCTCACCTGAGCAGGGCAGAGGGGCAGAATCCACCCCCTCAACCTGCTGGTTGACGCAGCCCAGGATCCATCTGGGAAGGATTTGCAGTAGCTGGGATGGATCAAGCAGAGTTTGCTTCTGAAGAGCTGCTCCCTTGTTGTGTGCAGGGTCTGGGTGGGCTGTGCAGGAAGGGCTCAGGCAGTGGTGGGGGGCAGGCAGGGGACACGCTGATGGGAAGCAGCAGAGTTGGGATAGTGAGTTTTGAACGAGGCCAAGAAATCTCTGATCACTTGGTGCCAGTTGAGCTCAGATAAGCCAGTCCTGCAGCCTGGAGAGCTTGGGTTTCTCCATGTTACATCCCCAACAACTCAGGTTTATTTAGAAGTAGATCATAGAATCATGGGACCATTAAGGTTGGAAAAGACCTCCAAGATCACCAAGATCTCTCAAACAAAGATGTGTCACTGCTCTGCCATTCTGAGCACGTTTTCTTAATTTTCAGTGGTACCTGGTCAACTTGAAAACCCTGTCTGAGTTGTGTAGAGCTCGTGCCCTTTGAGGGCTGTATCACAAACCACACTCTAGAAACAGGCCTGGAAATTCAACCTGCTGCTTTTGCCTGGATGTCTGTTTTTGAAACAGGTAGAAGTTACAGATGTCCCCCTCTCCTCTCCTACCCAGGCCTTGTCCTCAGCATTGGGGTGCAAATCTCTCCTGCAGTGTTGTCAGCAGCACCTGTGGCAACCAGGAGGTGTTTGGTGAAGGACTTGGCTGCTCACATCAGGCTGAGTGCAAGGACTTTATCTCCAGTGACGCATGTTGTGCATAACCCTGCACTGAAATCCCCTTTCAAGTCTCCAGTGCTTGAGCACCCTCAGAAAATCTCTGTCAGGTGACATTAGCCAGAGTGGAATTAAGTTTTAGAGGATTTAGCCGAGCAGCTTTGGCTACGGGGTAAATCAGGAAATACCCCACTCGTTAAAAATCCAGGTGCATCTTCAGGATGACGTGTGAAGGGTGGCCTGCAGACAGAGCAGCTGTTTTCCCTTTGGAGATTGCTGTTAGTTGGGATGCTGGGATCCCACGGGTTTAAAGATGTGTTGACTGTGGTGACTTCTCTATGTCCTAGTGTTGTGGTAGGTGGTTACTGGGAAACTTCAGATAGATTTCCTTACCTGCTGAGACTGTAGTAACAAGTTCAACATGTTTTTTTTGAAAGGTCAGAAAACAGAAAATTTGTGGAGGTGGATATCTTTCTTGAGTTGTGTTCTTCTGTTCTCAGACTAAAATAGATTAGGATTATTCCTGCTGGTGAATGAGCAAGGGGTCAGCTCTCTTTGAGGTAGGATCTATAGGAAAACACTTTTAAATGGTGGAAGTGATGAGTAATCTGGCCCATCCCTCCCGGATCAGAGGTGCAGAAACCTCTGTGAGAGATAAAATTGTGGGGATGGTTTGTCACTCTCTCATCCAGCCTGCAATCCAACGCTCTTTGAAGCTGCTGTGCTGCTCCTGCAAGCAGCTGCAATGATTCTGCCTTGCCAGTGCTCTCCTCAGACAGGCTGAGATCCTTTCTGGGATACCCAGAGAAAGAATATTGGAAAGGGAGCCAAGCTGATGTGCCAAGACATCCTCCTGCACTAGTTAAAGGGAGTTTGCCCTCTCAGTAACAATATCCTGTGCTCTTTATCAGTGTAAGTAATTTTGGGGTTGACTACAGTGAATGTATCCTTTTTCCAGCCAGCAATTCCCTGTCCTGTGCCTGGCTCCTGCCTTCCAGGTGGCCTCACAGAGCCAGCGACTTCCTGAGGGAGCTTGCCAAGGTCAGCTGGTGAAGAGCCTCCAGCAGCTCTAATCCCTACCTGGTCAGGAGATGCTGAGGGCTGACCTTAAGCCCCAAGCATCCAAATTCATGAGCTGTGCCATGCTGCAAACTCTGGGTATTGGGGGCAGAAGAACTGTTCTGACTCTGGCAGGCAGAGTGTAACCTCGGTTTAGTCAGGTCGAGCTTCTTACTCTTTATTAGTGGCACTGGGAGAGCAGCATAATGGAGGATGGAGGTGGGCATCCTTCCCTGCACAGAGATAGGACATGTTAAAGGTCCTGGATCCTGCTTCTCAGCAGGACCCTCCAGGCAGGGAGATAGGGATGCTTGGAAAACGAAGGAGGGAAATCATTTCCTTGGCTGTCTTGTGCTTCTGTGACCTGGGGTTGGGAAACAACTTTCTGGGATGTTGTGGCAGCTGGAAACTCCATCTGGACACGCAGAAAGAGTCCCAGGGGCTGCCTAGGGGTTATGTGCTATGTTCAGGTCCCCAGTGTTTTTGCAACATGACTAGAAAGGCAACAGGAGGTTCTGTGTCCTCTCGCTGCTGAACCTCAGCTCTGGGCAGCCAGGAGATGCTCCAGTGAATGGATTCAGTGGGTTGGAACCTGCTAGTAGGGAATGTGAAGCTTATCCTACCCCTGAGCCAAGGTAAGGAGCAGCTGGATGTTGCTCTGGCTGTTTTGGATGATTGTGAGGAATGTAGCTTCAAAGTCCTTCAGCCTTTTACGGCCTCGCTCTAAATTGGCGTCGTGGTTTTAGTGGCACCTCTGTGTCGTCACAGGGGCAGAGCTGGCTCTGTCCTGCAGAGGTGACGCTTCCTGCTGCCATGTTTGCTGTCTCTAATCCCGACCAGGCTTTGTTGTGAGTGCTGGTAGGCAGATTTGGACTTGCAGGTTGTAATAAGGAGAGAAGCCAGAGGCTGGGAAGAGGCACTGCCGGGTGCGTGACCTTGGGAGCCTCTCGCCTTCCTGCCCCCGCTGCCCACAGGGGACGTGCCGGGGAGCGTGTGTTGTTCCACTCCCCAATCCTCCTGTGACCGGAGCGTGGAAGGGAGCAGGAACACTGTGTTCAGATAAGGCTGCACCTTTCCCATGGAACAGATGTTTGCCCGAACATCCCACTGGATTGCATAATTACGGAGCCGAGCGGCTGCAGCCTGTTCCGCTGCCGGGTGGCAGCTATTGTGTGCTGCTCCTGATGGGATTTTTGTTTAGCTTTTTGTCACTGTGTCACACGCTTTGGGGGCTCAGCACTCCGAAATTGTCCCTTTTTCCTACAGGCAGCTGATCTGAAACAAGAAAACAAATCAGTTCTTTTTAAATTTCATTTCCCTGCTCTTGTCCTGCTCGTTCCTCGCCGTAATTGGACTCGGGTGCAGTAAGCGCTTTTCCCGGGAGTTGTCAAGGAAACGCTCCAGCATGGTGATGTCCTGGCTCAGCTCCCCGAGGAGAGCTGGACCCGGGGTGCTGCACCCCGGATACAGTGACACCAGCAGCTGAGGATGAGGAAGGGATGTGTTAACCCCCCAGCGGCATCTTCATCTTCTGCCCTGAGCTGGGATAAATGGATTTATTTCTGAGGCAGAAAGAGTTTCTGCGTAAACCCAAAAATAAACGAGGCTGGTAGGTGCCTTTACTGCAGCATCATCCCTTTGTGGCAGTCCCTGGCAGTGCTGATGCTCCATAAGCTGGAAGTTTGCTTTGATTGGCGAGTTGGGCTGTAGAATACAGGATCAGTGGCTGATCCCTGGGGAGTCCTGCCAGGGGAGTCTTGGAGTCAGAAACCTGATGGGATGGCTGGGGCAGGACTGGGGGGGTCAGAAACCTGAGGGAGTGGCTGGGGTGGGACTGGGACTCCCACCTACCTGCCTGTTTCCAGTTAATGGAAGAGCTTGTCCTTGCCCAGGGTGGAAAGGAGTGATCAGTGGTGGCACTGCTGTCAGCAGGTACCACAGCAGTGCCCCAGAGCCCTGGCCTGCCCAGCTGGCACGTTAAACTCCTTCCCTTAATTTGTATAAGCCATTCTTAGGAGCCATTTATTTGAACAAGCCTTGCTGTCCCTGTCACCAAAGTTTCTGCTCAGATAAACAAAGACAAAGGCCATGGGAAGAGTGCAGCACATGGAGCTGGGGCAGCAGATCCTGGTGTGCCAATGTCATCTTCCCTCTCCAGAGCGAAGGTGGCTCCTGTGTGCTTGGAACAAGGCACGGAGCCAGTGTGGGCAGGGAGGAGAGCAGGGCAGCCAAGGTGGGATTAAATGGGATTACTCACCTCTGGCTGCTCCTGGTAGCCCAGTTTGGATGCTTCCCGGTGGTGCCAGCATTTCTGTCTGCAAATAGCTGCTGGACTTTTGATGGTGGCTAAAGTGTCCTGAGGAATGTGGAGCTACCTGCGCTGGAGATGCATCAGAGCTGGGTCTCTCCTCCCTTGCCCACAGGGATGGAAGCAGCCTTGCCTGAGCACGGGGATGGACAGGATGAACCAGGCTGGAGAGAGAGTGGGCTGGGTTCAACCAGCGCCAGTTTGATGTGGATGATCCCAAAAATCAGTCAGCCAGTGCTCCAGGGAAAAACAGATGCATTTAGGTGGCAAAGCTATATGTAGGTTCTATATAACAAAAAGAATTTATCTCAGATTGCTTTGTTTCTGTATTATTTCTCCAAGCTCTCTGGATGGCAGGAGCAGTGATCCATCCCCAGGGTGCAGAGCAGCTGCAGCTTTTTCTGCCAAGAGATGCCACATTTTTTATGTAGTATTGTGCCTTCCTTGGCGTTTCTCATCTGAATCAAATTGCATTGGTTTATGGGAAGAAAATGTGTTAAATGATCAACAGGAGGTGATCCTGTCTGCCTGGGAAGGGCAGGTTGTTCTCAGCTGCCTTCTCCAGGGGGTTGCTGAGAGTCCAGCTCCTGCTTCCTGTGGTGTCTCCTCCCCTTCCAGGACTGCCCTGTGCTGCCTGCTCTGTGTGCTGGGAGCTGGAGCCACACGTGTTGGATATGAGAGGAAATTCAGAGTTGCTTTTGCCTCTCCCTTTGGACACAGCCTGATGCTCGTGCCAGCCCCTCAGGGAGCTGGACTGGCTGCTGTGCTGGCTCCAGGGCTGCTTCCCAACTCTAATGTTTCTGGCTCACAAGGGAGCTGGAGAGGGACTTTGGACAAGGGTATATAAGTGATAGGACAAGGGGGAATGGCTTCCCACTGCCAAAGGGCAGGGTTAGGTGGGAGATTGGGAGGGAATTCTTCCCAGTGAGAGTGAAGAGGCCCTGACACAGGTTGCCCAGAGCAGCTGTGGTTGCCCCATCCCTGGAAGTGTCCAAGGCCAGGTTGGAAAGGGCTTGGATCAACCTGGGCTAGTGGAAGGTGTCCCTGCCCATGGCAGGGACAAGATGAGCTTTAACCCAACCCAAACCATTCTATGATTTGCTGAATTGCCTTCCCCCACTCCCCCTTGGTTTTAATTTGTCTCTATTAGCAATCCCTTACAGGCATTATCAGCTGCTTCTTTTGATGGATGCATTTCATTTCCAGCCTTTCTCTCTCTATTTCCACTGCAACTCACATGTGGAGCTTTTAACTTCCACAGCTCCTGTCCTGGCAGTCTTGGTTTTGATTTTGCCCGTAAGGCATTACCTGGGCAGGTCTGTGTTTGAGGGGTCTGATGGAACAGTGAATTGCAGTGTCCTGGTCACAGCCTCCACCTCTCCTTGTCGTCCAGGTGGGTTGCTCAGGTGTGTCACATTGTCTTGTTCTCAATGGAGAAAGTCTAAAATGAGATACAGATCTCCTTCGGGGAGTGTGTGACGTGTCAGGATTTCATGGAACCCCAGAATGTTTTGGGTTGGAAGGGACCTTAAAGCTCATCCAGTTCCATCCCCTGCCATGGACACAGACATCTTCCACCAGATCAGGCTGGGAGCAAGTGGCAAACTGCAGGTCTCTGGTGTGCTGGATTTCTGGGGGGCTCCTGCTGGTGCAACCTCCTGCTGAGGAGCTTATTTGGCATTTATATTCTCACATATTTTTAGTTGCAGTCACGTTGTCCTCATAAACACTTTAATAAAGTGAAGCTTTTATTAAAGATGCTGCAGCAGTTCTGATCTTAGAAAGGAGCCCAGATAAACCTACTGGTTATTCAGATTTGTTTTGACTTCTCTAGGCCATCATAAAGTATCAGATAGTTACAATTTATAAATGTGTGTGTGTATACACCTGTCTTATAAAGAAAACTGCTTTATTAGATCTTATGGGCACTGCCCAGGCTCCCCAGGGCAGTGGGCACGGCCCCAAGGCTGCCAGAGCTCCAGGAGCGTTTGGACAACGCCCTGAGGGACAGGGTGGGATTGTTGGGGTGTCCTGGGCAGGGCCAGGAGTTGGATGCTGTGATCCTTGTGGGTCCCTTCCAACTCAGGATATTCCAGGATTCTGTGAACTTAAACGAGGCTTATCCTGGATTTTTGTAAACTGTCTTAAGAAATTCCTTTCCAGTAGACAGAAACCTCTTATGACTCTTTTGATAACGAAGGGCTTTGGCAAGTCAACCTGCCTTAGCTGGTTTTGAAGGAAGTGGAAGGGACACCTTCCACTAGCCCAGGTTGCTCCAAGCCCTGTCCAGCCTGGCCTTGGACACTTCCAGGGATGGGACAGCCACAGCTGCTCTGGGAAACCTTTGCCAGGGCCTCACTACCCTCATCCTGTGGGGGTTTTGCTCCTCTGGCTGGTAGAGCTGAAACTCGAGAGCCCTTTCCTGTGTCAGACAAGGTGCAGAGGTTTTCCTGCCTGTCCTGCAGGGTGTCAGTGCCGTGGTGGGGATGGCCTGTGAATAGAGAAATATGGGAAAAACCAGAAGTTAAATCCGAGATGGGAATTGCTGAATCCAAAACTGAAGCATTCCTTTCAGAGGCTCTGTAGGAGCTGGAGGGTTGGGACAGGGTCACTCAAAGCCGTGCACAGATGAGAACAGAACTGAAGGCAGCAGGTCAAGCGTGCTCGAAGCGCCCGGCAGAGCCCAGGCAGGGGCTGCAGGCAGGGCAGAAAGTTGGGGTTTCATCCCGGGGTTTCCCCTCCGGAGCTGCTCATCCATCACATTTCTGAGCACACCCTGGCTAAGCCGAAAACCAAATCGGATAAGAATCATTTCAATTATCTCGTTAAGTGTCAAAACTTCCCGCAGCAGCTCCCGCAAACCCCAGCGCTGTCTCGTGGCTCTGTAACCCCTGGAGCTGGAGTTAAATCAGGTTCTGCCAGGCCATCTGTCAGCTCGTTTGAGCCGAGCACGGCCCTGTGCCACGCACGGAGGAGCCAGTGGAAGATTTTTACATTTTCTGCCTAGATAAGTTGATTTTACAGAGCTGATTTTTTTTATTTTTGGTGTGGGCTGGGGGAGGTTTTGCTGGGGATGCTCTTGCCCACCTCAGGCATCATTTCTCCTGGAGATCTGTGGTTCTTCACCTCCAGTACCTTTCCTTCATGCAGACGGTTGGTGTTGATTCCACATTTGGTACGTGTACAGCAGCAGACACTTAAAAGCTGGGAATGAAAGCAGCTTGTGGTAATTATCACAAAATTAAAGATAATCTCCTGCTCTGGAATTGTGACAAAGTGCAGAAACGAGATTAGTGCGGTGGGAGAGCAGTGGCAGCCGTGGCAGGAGAGCACATTCTCCTGGCCTGGGGCTCTTGGCCTCTGTGTGTTCCCAGCGATTTCCAGTGTTCAATCTGGAGCAGCATTTCCCCTTTTGGATTCCCCAGTGGTCTGGAGCTGCTGCTCCAGCTCGTGTCCTGAAAGTTCATTAGCTAAATGCTCACTTAGTGCCTTATTTCCTGCTCTCCAGGCCACCGCAGGGCGTTTTGTTCAAAAATTTTGTTGGCTTAGGCCAAAGAACTTAATTTTTCATCACAGTTGGAGCTCACAGTGGTCCTGAGCCACGTGCTGGCGCAGTCCTGGAGAGCTGGAGGAGTGACAGGTTCACATCACTCGTGGTGTGTCACCCACCTGTGTCAGTGACACCCCGTTGGCTGAGGGGTCCTGGCCCAGGTGGGTGACAGGGGGGAGCTGTTCTGCCCCCTCGGGATCCTGCTCCACTCACTGCCCTCCTCCTGCCTGAGCTGGGATTGTGCAGCGCAGGGAGTGGGATTGCAGAGCTTCACTGCAGTCCTGCGATTCTGTTCCTGATGCAGAACTTGGGCACTGGGAGCACAGTTTAAAACAGAACAATGTTGCTGGTTTGTTGTTTATTTGCTTCCCAGCGTCTGAAATATTTCCCAAAATGTAACTGAGTCATACCCTTCCCTGGTGGGGTTGTCATCTGCAGAACATCGTGCTCCCATTATCATCTAATCCAAGAATGGTTTGGGTTGGAAGGGACCTTAAAGCCCATCCAGTTCCACCCCCTGCCATGGGCAGGGACACCTTCCACTAGCCCAGGTTTCTCCAAGCCCCATCCAACCCGTCCTTGGACACTTCCAGGGATGGGGCAGCCACAGCTGCTCTGGGCAACCTGTGCCAGGGCCTCCCCACCCTCACAGGGAAGAATTCCTTCCCAATCTCCCATCTAACCCTGCCCTCTGTCAGTGGGAAGCCATTCCCCCTTGTCCTGTCACTGCAGGCCCTCTCCAGCTCTCTTGGAGCCCCTTCAGGTACTGAAGTTATGCCCAACTTCTTGCTCAGGCTCCTTCTGAAACAAGCCCTGAAGCAGCATCACTGCCTGTCTTTGAGGGGGCTGAGCAGGTACCCCAGGTAAACCATTGTCAAAATGGGGAGGGGATGCTGAAGCAGCAGAAATTTGTCTGGATCCTCTGGGGCTTTTCCTGCTCTCCAGCCAGGAGGGCTGGAGGACATCCACTCCCCCTGGAGAAGGACCTCCCCCCAGTCTGAGTGTAGATACCCCTCTTGAGTAGAAGGCTCAAAGCTCCACTCAATGGTCTCTTGTGAAATTAAGCCACTTCTTAAGAAAGGGAGATGTCCTCGTGTCAGAGGGTTTGGGCCTGTGTTTCCAGCTCTGATTACATATCTGAGAGCTTGAGGCAAAACCCTAATTTTCACCACTGGCTGTAATGCAGCAGCAGTGGCTTCTCCCAAGGCAGCAGTAAAGATAAATGATGCGTTCATTTGTGTGATATATTTGGACACTGGATTCTATAAATAGATTCAATTATCAATATAGTTTGTCAAGTGCCTACTGAGTGGCTGGAAAGCAGCTTCAGGAGTGTCTCTGGGCTTGTACAGACTGACTCTCCAGCACAGTGTGGACCCTTTGCTTAATGGGGCAGCAGGGCTTTGTGAGAACTCTCTGCTGAAGCCTCTAGGAAATGCTTTTGCTAGGAAAAAATGTGCATTTTTGTGCTTCTGAATGTGAAAGTGTTTGTGTGACTCCTGTACCTTCAAATTCTTGCTCTAGTGAAGCTGAAAACCAAGCAAAACCAGATGCTCTAAAGGCTTGAAAAGACATTGGGCCGTTTTCTTGTAGCTTTGGTGGTTGGGTTGTTGGTTTTTTCTTCCTGACATCCCTACTTTTCCTGATCCTCTTCCCTTCTCTCTGCAGGTCTGGCCCCAAAGAGGACAACTGTAACTGAGGTGAGCTTTGTAAAGCTGGGCTTGACAGTCCTGTGTGGAGAAATGAGAACACAGAGCTCTAAAAAACACTTCTGCCTGCCTTTTTTGTTTTGGTTTGTTTGTTTGTTGGTTTGTTTGTTAGCAAAACTAGATTTCGTAATACATATGAGATGACTGGAAATTTGATATCTGTTATTTGGGAGAAATAAAATTAGTGGCAGGTCTCCAGGGTCCCTGTGTTGGCATCACCACAGGCACAGAGGGGAGGATGGAGGGGTTGTGCCCATCATGTGGCCAGTTTTAGCTGTGTGATCCACGATGCCTGTACATCAGTGGCTCAGGGGCACCCAGGCCCTGGAGGTGGTAACAGGAGAATCTGTGTTGGGGCATCTCAGGGGCTCTGTGTTGGGTCTCACCCACTCCTGGGAGCAAGTCAGGGAGGCTGTGATTTGTTAAGCACTAAAACAGGGGAACATCTCCAGGGACTGATCTCCTCTCAGAGATATTCCAGGTCACAGGTTCTGAGTCACTGTTACCTTCTGGAGCAAAACTCCCCACAGTTGGCAGCAGGGAATCTGGTAGGAGGCTCTGTGCCTGAAAGCTGTTCCCTGAAGCCCACACTCTCAGTTTAGAGCATCATGTTCAAATGATTTTCATTTGATCAAATTTTCTGACATCCCCCTTCCCATTCCTCACCTGGGATGATGAGCATTTGTACACAAGAATAGCAAAATCTTCCCATAAAAAATGCCAGGAATGCGACACTTGATTCTTTTCTGTCTCCCCAGAAATAGGTGTTGTAGGAAGCTCAGCTTCTGTGGAAGTTGGTTGCTTGGTTCAGTGCACCAACACCCCCACTTTTCCTTGCCCTGGAAACAGCCACAGGCAGAGCAAGAGGCTGGAAGAGGCTTTTGCCACTGCAGTTCTAGGATGGCTGTCCCTTCCCACTGCCTGTGTCTGTTCATCACGTCGTGAGGATGATGATGAGCCATTGGTGAGGCAGGATGGCACAGCTGAAGCTTGTGTGGAGCAGGATCCAGCTCGCTGGGTAGAGGCTGGAAGGAGAGGATAAGCTGATCCCAGCTGCTGGGAGAAGGAGTGCTCAGGAGCAATATGCTGATAAGACAGGGTAGGAAATGGGATTTTTGAAGGAGAACTCAGACTGCCCCTTAGTACAAGAAGGACAAACAGTTTGACCAGAAATAGCTGCAGGCTCTTGATTAAAAGCTAAAGCACAAAGAACTTCTTAGTCTGAGCAAAATTATCCGTTGTCTGCTGGAGCCACCAGTTCAGAGCTGGGCCTGTGCAGCACTCGAAATGGACAGGGACAGAACAGGGTCACTTGGGAAGTGACCTTGGATCTCTCTGTGTGCTGCTCAAAGGAAGATCCAAAGCTGTCCTGCAATGTAGCAAACCCCAAAATGGTGCTGGTGGCTCACCAGCAGTTCTAGCTGCCTGCTGGGCTCTGGGGTCCACTGGGATCGACTGGCAGAGAGCCTGGGAGTGGGTGAGACATTGCTTGGTGATGGAGTAGAGGGTCCCTACACCCAGGGCTGCAAGAGGAGCTGCACAGAACTTCCCAAAACATGGTTACATTGGCTTGTTAAAGGGAGCAGATTGCAGCAAAGAAAGGCCTGGCAGACTCAAGCAGGAGAGGAGAAGGGGACAGGAGCAGGTTTGTTGTCACCCTGAAGTGCTGGCAGCCTATAGCATTTCTGTGAACTCTTCGCAAAACCTGTGGAAGAGCCGTTCCTGGGGTTCATCCCATGTGGACTCGGCCTTGGAATTACAAACTGATGAGATCTTGCTGACTGGATTATCTCTGTGGGAGCAGGGCTGGGCTGGGCTGTCCCTGTCAGCTGCCTCTGATCTCTCCAGTGAAGCGTGAGGTGTTGGTGTGACACCTGAGGGCGTGGGGTTCTTAAGAACAAACCTCTCGGGCTGTTTGATTTAATACATCACTTGTAAATCAATGGGAAACCACAGTCAAGCACCAGGGGATGTTGGCAGCTGGATCTTTTCCAAGCTCTTCACTGAGGGCTCTGCCCAGGGAGCAGTGGGGGTTGCTATTCAAACTCTTGAGGGGTGGAAGGATAATTCAAACAGCCTTGTGTGAAGTTTGCAGGTGCCAGTTGCACCTGTTGGCACTCTGCAGGTTTTTTTCCAGCAGTGGAGTGATCCCTGTGTGCAGTACAGCTGTTGGGAGCATGGCTGTGCCTGTGCTGCTCTGGGTGTGCTTGGTGGCCAGCTCAGCCCCTGCCCTGATCCTCACCCACGTGCTCTCCTTGCAGGGACCGTCAGTGCCAGGACAGCCTGGCCAAGGAAAGAAGATTGGCCACCGAAGCGTGGATGCTTCTGGGGAAACCACCTACAAAAAGGTTTGGGTTTGGGGAGTGGGGGGGCAGCCAAGTGTGGGTGACAGGCTGAGAGAAGTTGGGGCCCAATAGTTACCAATCTGATTGAGCTTTTACACAGCACCCCTGGACAGCAGAATCATGCAAACAGCAAACCTGGAGCCCTAATCCATCTCTTCAGCAGCTGGATGAACTTGATTAGCAGTGTGTAGTGCCCAAGACAACCCCACAGAAGTCACAGACATGACTGTGTTGTAAATACAGGGGATGTTATTGCCATAATCTCCTGTGAAATGCTTACTGACTGTTCTTTTCCTTTTGCCAGACCACGTCATCCACTCTGAAGGGGGCCATCCAGCTGGGAATTGGATATACTGTGGGCAATCTGAGCTCCAAGCCAGAGAGAGATGTCCTGATGCAGGACTTCTATGTGGTGGAGAGCATTTTTTTCCCAAGGTAAAGGAGAAGGGAAAAAGAAAAAACAGATGAGTTATTTCTTTTTCTCACTGATTTTTCAAGAGAGCTTCCATCTGTCTTTAGATCAGAGTTGGATGCTCTGAATGTTTTAAATCTGCACTGTGACATACAAACAGAACAGTGGGAAGTGTTGGATTCTGCAGTGCACTGGCTTGTAGGGAAGCACAGGGAAGCAGTACTGGGTGCTCGAGTTTGTTACCCTTCCTACGTGCTCGTCTTTCTACCTGCCCGTCTAGAATTTCTTTCATGAAATTATACAATGTTTGAGATGGAAGAAACTCCTTCTGGGAGCTCTTTAACTGTGAATAAACAAAGCTCATAAAAGCTATATTCTCTATGTAAATATATTCTCCTTGGCAAGTGGCTGTTCCTTCACTCTCTGGAAATAGATTTTGGCAGATAACATAAAACCTGTTTTCCTGTTGCCCTGCCACAGACGCGAGGTGGTTGTTGTTCCGGAGATGTCTTTTTGCAAGGCTCAGTTCACCTTAAATACACCAGGTAGTGTTGGTGTGACTGTAGTTGTCTGGTGAGTGGTAACAGAGGCCCTGTGTGTGTTCTGTGCAGCGAAGGCAGTAACCTCACCCCGGCTCACCACTACGCCGACTTCAGGTTCAAGACCTACGCCCCAGTGGCTTTCCGGTACTTCCGAGAGCTCTTTGGGATTCGTCCAGATGATTATTTGGTATGGATGTATTTTTTGATTTCTCTGTCCTTCCTCATTTATCTACCTTTACCATGAGAGTGGTGAGGCCCTGGCAAAGGTTGCCCAAACAAGCTGTGGCTGCCCCATCCCTTGAAGTGTCCAAGGACAAGTTGGATGGGCTTGGAGCAACCTGGGATAGTAGAAGGTGTCCCTGTCTGTGGCAGGGGGTGGGACTGGGTGGGCTTTAAGATCCCTCCCAACCCAACCCACTGCCTGATTCTCAGTCTGGGTTTGCTGAGTGGCAGCTGCTGGGCTGCTCTGGAGGGAAGCAGTGACCTGCACACAGTGTGAGCTGTGTAAACCCTGCAATGGGCTTCGCTCTCTGGTCCTTGTGGTAACAATAACTCACTGTGTTTACAAGCCAAAGGAGTTGTGTTCTGCTGGGTGCGACCCTGTAATGTCCCCTGGGGCTCTGAGGACAAAGATGGGAATTTTTCCTTGTGTACTCACTTGAGAGCTATGTGAATGTAGTTATTTTAATCATCTTACAAAGATGGAATAAAACACAGCTTGTTCTTGTGCTCTGAAAGCTCCTCAGAGCTGGAAAGGCTGGTTTTCAAATACCTTGGAGTACAGGCTTGGAGTGCACTGGGGTTGAATTTGGGCCCTTGCCTATATGTGACGTCCTGTTCTGTGTGAACTGGGGAAGGAAACACATCCATGAGTGCACACCCTCCCCTTTTGGAACAGCCCTTTTTGTCTGACTTCACCTGTAGACAGGGGTGGTTGTAGCTGAACACCTGCCAGTGAAACAAACCTGTGCCAGTGCCTGGTGTGAGGGTAGTGGTGATTCCCACCTGTGCCAGCCAAGTTCAGAACTTGGGAGGGCAAGGAGCCTGCCTTACCTCAGTTGCAAAGGTCACAGCTCTGATTTGTTGTTTCTGCTTCCCCTGATTGTTTCTTGCCTGCCACAGCAGCAAATGCCTTTAATTATGCATGAGATGATTAACTTGATCAAGTCTTGGATCGTTAGTCTGTGCAGGGCTGAAAGCTGTTTTCAGTACATAATGATGAACATTTAATTTATTGCTCTGATCAGCTCCTTTCTCCCCCCACCTCCCTCTCCCCACCTCACCTCTGTGATCCTGCCCTGAGCCCCCCTGACCCCCTCAGGTACCTGGGTGGGCACTGAGCTGCAAAGTCCATCTGCTTGTGCTTTCTCCTTTTTTTTTTTCCCCTGCTCCTGGGCATGTCCTCATTTGAGGACCTGCTGTTTGCATCCTGATGGCTAGAAATGTCCTCCCAGCTCAGCTCCCTTGCACAGAGCTGATCCCCCTTGGCTGCACACCTCGGCTAAGACTTTTCACATGCTTCCAGCACATGAGGGGGTGAAGTGTGACTGTAAAAATCCTCTGGAACAGGGGAGCACACGGCCAGGGGAGGCTGCTGAGAACAGCCAGTGCATGGTGTTCCCTCCAGCACAGAGAGATGTGGTTCCCTGAGCAGATTGTCTGGTCTCCTAAAATCCCGTGTCCGTCTGCGCGTGCGATGATGTGCTGGAAGAGCCTGAATGTGATACGTGCACACAGGCACAATGGGAGCAGATAAGATGTCATTAGGAAGGCTGGATGTCCCTGAAACCACATGATTAGCTGGATTCTGAGCAGTTGGGATGCTCTGAACTGTAATCTTGGTCTCTAATTGTAAATTGTCCATCAGCTTGGCTGCTCAGACCTAACCTATAATGAAAATAGTTCTCACTTGAGCTGTGCTACCCCTTGATCTCCCGGGGAGACAACATGCAGGGGAAGGCCCTCGAGGGTGTAGAACTCAATCTGCAATAAGGAGGGGATAAAACTTCACCTTTTTTTTGTTTTCCTCCCCAGTATTCGTTGTGTAACGAGCCTCTGATCGAGCTGTCCAACCCCGGGGCCAGCGGCTCCCTCTTCTACGTCACCAGCGACGATGAATTCATCATAAAAACTGTGATGCACAAGGAAGCTGAATTCCTACAGAAGCTCCTTCCTGGCTACTACATGGTGGGTATCACCCAGCACCTCGGACCTGGCTTGGGTTTGTCCTGGCAGCTTTTTTGTCCAGAGCGTCTCACGGGGCATGTCCTCCCCCTGGCTGTCTTGTGGCCTGTCCCCATACCAGGGACAGAGTTAACAGCATGTCACAAAGCCAGTCCCAGAAGCACAAATTCTGCTGATTATTTGTAAACTAGATGGGTAAATGTGAGGCAGATAATTGTGGCATAGCTTGGAGGCATGTTCTGGCCTCAAAATGGCTTCCCAGATGTGTGTTTCTGGGTGTCCTTTTCCCAGCACTGGTTTGTTCCTCTTCACTTGGCACTGTGTGTCTGTCCCAGCCTGGATTTCAGGATGGCTGTTGAATCATAGAACTGGTAAGGTTGGAAAAGATCTTTAAGATCATCAAGTCCAACCATCAGCCCAGCACCACCACCATGTTCACCACTAAACCATGTCCCCAAGTGCCACGTTCACACATTCTTTGAACCCTTCCATGAAGAAATTTCCCCCAACATCCAACCTAAACCTTCCCTGACACAACTTGAAGCTGTTTCCTCTTGTCCTGTCCCTCGTTCCCTGGGAGCAGAGCCCAACCCCCACCTGGCTTCACCCTCCTATCAGGGAGTTAGAGAAAGTGAGAAAGTCCCCCCTGAGCCTCTTTTCTCCAGGCAATAAATAACCACCTTGATTTTGTGGGGAAACCACTGCTGGCCCTGGATCTCCCCCATTCCTTCTGTTTGGCAGTTACTCTGAAGGCAGCTGCTGGTTGTCCTGGCTCCCACTGGCTGCAGTTCCAAGCTGAAGGGTCCCATAGTACAGCCAGCATTGCACACCAGTCCTGCAGAGAGCTGCTGCCTAAATCTCAGGGCTGGCAAAGCAAGATACTGAGACCCAGAGACTTGCATTGGGTGAGAGTAAATTGGACCCAAACCCTCTGTTTTGGTGTAGAAATCAAATCAGGTAGGAGCTGTCTACCTGCACAACTGTGCTGGAGGCTCCAGCTTTATGAATGAGGGCTCTGAAATTCAGTTAGAACCACCTAAGGATTTGTTTGTTGTGGAGATGTCGAGGAGAAGGTGATGGGAAGCAATGCTGCTGCTCCATCTGTGTGCCTGGTACTGTGGGTTTATGTGATCCTACACTGGCTTTGTGAAAATCCTTTTCTCACTCGGTATTTACCGAGGAAAATTTACCCAAGGGAGAGAGGTTATGGGGTGTCTGTGTCTAAATGACAGCCAGGCCAGGAAGAAATTCCTCCCTGTGAGGGTGGGGAGGCCCTGGCACAGGTTGCCCAGAGCAGCTGTGGCTGCCCCTGGATCCCTGGAAGTGTCCAAGGATGGGTCGGATGGGGCTTGGAGAAACCTGGGCTAGTGGAAGGTGTCCCTGCCCATGGCAGGGGGTGGGACTGGATGGGCTTTAAGGTCCCTCCCAACCCAAACCAATCTGGGATTCTATGGATCAGGCACTTGCTTTTGCAGGTGACACTCACATTCCTGGGGCTTTAACTGGCAGTAGAGTTGCACTGTTAATTCTGCAGTCACCCTGGCAGACAGTCAGTGAATTAAACTGAACTTACCTGTCTGATGCAGAGTTCTGAGCTACCTGTTGTAGAATTACACTGTCTGTGGGTTCTGTGGTCTACCCCTGATTGCTGTGCTGTTCCTGGGGAACCATCCACATCAAAGGAATCAGGGAAAGGAAGCAGAGTGGTTTCATCCTGAGTTACTTTAAAGCTGTTTGCATTTGGTTTAACTTCTTCTGTTGCTTTTGGCCCTCTCAGAGAGGGCTCACTGATGTGCCCAGGTAGGTGAGATGACAAGAGAATGAAATGTTAATGCAGTCACGCTTTTGCCATCTGTCAGAACCTGTCAGGTCTGTCCTTCCTGCTGTAGTGAGCAGAGATGTTCTGTTTCCTTCCCAAACGTGCCCAAAGCTGAACAAGCAAATCCCGCCTGTCATGTCATTCCTAATCATACTGCTGCCTAAAAAAGGATGCTAGCAAAGCAGGATATCCGTGCTCTCTGGCTGACTGCTTTATAAAGCAACTCTGTAACAGGAGGAGAACATTTATGTTGTTTTGTTTAAAAAAATAATCCTGTCCCTGGTTTATTCTGGGCCAGAGAACGGCTCTTGATTCTGACACTTGTGAAGAGTTCAAGAGAGCTGTTATTTTTAAACCTGAAGCTCCCACTTATTGTGTTTATTTCTCTCCCAGTTTGGTTTCCCTTTTTTAGCTGGTGTTCTTGGGGAAAGCAGGGAATTTCCGGACTTGGTGATTTGCCCAGAGAGTGCTGAGCATCTCAGGCCCTGTATTTTCAGGTCCTAAAGCCACTTGAAATGCAGGAGTTTGTCCAATGTGTACACTGAGCCCCTGTAAAGCTCAGAAAATCTCTAGGCAAAGAGCCCCAAGTCCAGCTGTTCCAAGACCCGTTGACGTGCTTTGTGGTGAACAGAGCAGGAATTTTCTGCCCAAATGACTTTCCTCTGTGCTTTTTTCCACCCCTGCTGCAGAATCTGAACCAGAACCCCCGGACTCTGCTCCCCAAGTTTTATGGACTGTACTGTGTTCAGTCCGGGGGCAAAAACATCCGCGTGGTCGTGATGAACAACATCCTGCCTCGAGTGGTGAAAATGCACCTGAAATTCGACCTCAAAGGCTCAACCTACAAACGCCGGGCATCCAAGAAGGAAAAAGAAAAGTCCAGCCCTACGTACAAGGATCTGGACTTCATCCAAGACATGCCCGAGGGCCTGATGTTGGATGCAGACACCTTCAGTGCTTTGGTGAAGACATTGCAGCGAGACTGTCTGGTAAGGAAGGGGCAGCTTGGGGAGCAGGGTAAGGGAGCCCTGTGGCTCTCAAGCATGAGGAAGAGCAGTGATTGAGAACCTTGCTAATCTGCTAACCCCAGAGCAGGATCAATCCCTTCTCCTGCCCTTCTCCCTGAAAACCAAGCCATGGAGTTGGATCTCATGGCAGCCTCTGTGGGCCAAGGCTCTGTTCCCTTGCCTGGTGCATCACACTTAGGCAGCCTGCTCCACTTGTAGCTGCTCTGCTGGAACTAAATACTTTTTCCCAATCAGTGCGCAGCAGATACAAATGTTGTTTGCAAGTCTTCAGCCCTTTGGGGTAATTGTGGGATGGCCAAACTCTGTGCAGTCAAGCCCAGAGGTGACTGTTGGCTCAGAAACTTTCAGGCTCTGGCAAAGGAATTGTTGGTGGGAATGTGGACGGGCTGTTCCATGCTTTGGGATCTGTGCTGTATTTGAACTGCTGGTTTGATATAGTTTATTCTTTGTTCTTAAACTCAACACTAACCCGTAGGTATTGGAAAGTTTTAAAATCATGGACTACAGCCTCCTGCTTGGGGTTCATAACATAGACCAGCAGGAGCGGGAGCAGCTGGCCGAGGGAGCCCACAGCACGTCGGATGAGAAGCGGCCCGTGGGGCAGAAGGCCCTGTACTCCACAGCCATGGAGTCCATCCAGATAGGGGCTGCCCGGGGGGAGGCCATAGACACCGACGAGACGTAGGTGAAACCTCAGCTCACTTGTGCTGCTGGGAGGGGAGGAGGGGGAGGCTGGAGTGGGAAATCCCTAATGAGGCCCACAGGAACTGTGTTCCAAGGAGCAGCTCTCCTGGGATTGTGGTAGTGCTGCCAGTGGGAAAGGGGGAAGCTGGGCTGGGAAATAGTTCTGTAAGGTTCTGGCAGTTTCTCTGCCTAGGCCAGGCTGTAGGTTCTCAGCTTGTGTAACAGCCTCTAAACATCCACCTGTGATTTGGGAGGAGGCACAAGCTCAGTTCTAGCTCAGTGCCTAAATACTGGAGCAGAAGTAGGGATCAGCCTGGTCCCAGTAGCTTGGAGTTTGTTCTCCATCACTGCCACCTTTGGAATCCCAGGCAGTTCCCTGAGGCCATCCCAGTGGGGTCAGCAGACAGCAATGTAGCCAAGTGCTGGAGTCACTGCTGGAGCTGGGGGGATTGCCCCAAACCTGTCCTGTGCTGTGCCCCATCTGGGGCTCTGTGCCTGTATCCCTGACTCTGTGCCTGTATCCCAGGCTCTATGGACCAGGCTTGCTAAGGAATGGTGGAGTTTGCTGTTTGTTGCCGTCTGAAACCAGCTGCTCTGGGTTTGAAGGAAGATCTGTCCTGGTGGAGCCAAGATAATACTGTGGCATTTCCAGTCTTTCATGCAGCATCATTACTTGCAGTGGCCTGCCTGGTGCCCGTGTGCTTTGGCTGTGTGCTGATGCTTGTGGTTGCTGCACCTTTGGCAGGATGATATTTGTGTGGATGGGACTGGAAATACCCTCATCCTTAAGGGTTTGCTGCCCTACTGGCAGACAGCTCTCACTGACCTGATAAATAACCTGATCCCCAGAATAAAGTAGCACAGAAAAAACTCTGTGGTGCTTTGTGGCCGAGGCAGGGCTGTGCCACACGACACTGGTGACAGTGGTGTTTGGCCACACAGGCAGTGACCCGAGGACATGCGGGGTCAGGCCAGGTCAGCTCCCGTGGCTGTGCACAAAGTGACCCCATGGGGTTTGGGTTGTGTCTGACACCACACCAGAGCCCCTTGTGGGGGTGCTGTGGCCCTTCCCCAGGGCTGGGGTGTTACAGGAGCTCTGGTTGAGGCTGTACCCACTGAGGTTCTGCTTTGCCTGCAGGATGGGAGGGATCCCAGCAGTGAATGGCAAAGGAGAGCGTCTCCTGCTGCACGTAGGAATCATAGATATCCTGCAGTCATACAGGTGGGTAACCTGGCAGTCATCTGTCCTTTCAGGGTGGTAACATCTCTTTTAATACCAAATGACAGCAGGGAGGTTTTCCTCTCCTGGAGACAGTGAGGAGGAGTAGAAAGGCTGCCCCAAGCTGTCCTTAGAACAGCTGGGGACACTCAGCCATTTGTCCAGGATGACGAGTTGCTCTTAAAGAAGTTTCCCATCTCAGTATGGGAAGCATATCTCCAGAGGTGGAAGGCTGTTGTCTGCACCTCTTCCAGCCCAGCTCCTCCTTCCCTGTGGTGTTCCCTGACAGTCCTGGCCTGACTGTGGAGGTGCTGGAGGAAAGCTCAGTCCCTGTGACAGAGGAATTGTTGGCAGCTCAGGGATCTCCCCTGTTGGGGTATGAAAGGTGACAGTACAGAGTACATGCCTGAATCTGTCTCTTTTTTTTTTTTCTCTCCACTTCTCCCCTGGAATTAGGTTCATCAAGAAACTAGAACACACCTGGAAGGCCCTTGTCCATGATGGGGTGAGTGCCTGTGCAGAGACAGGAGCTGGCCAGGCCTCAGCAGGATTACCTGGTGCCATTACCTGGCTATTTATAGTGCCTGACCTGGCACAGCTACAGCTGATGAAAGGAGCAGTTCTTGCCTCTCATGCCTGCACAGCGGGGTGGGGCCACTTATTCCCAGTCAGGTTTCCTTGCTCACTCCACCTCCTCACATGTTGAGCTGTTGTGCTCCCAGCTTTCCTCCCCTGCTCCCATCTGTCACTCTCCTCCTCGCTGTGACACCAGGAGTGCACAGGTGTGTGTGTTCCTGGGGGTGTGGAGGAGCCCTGTGCTGTTCCTTTGGTGACAGGCTGTTTCCACTTCAACAAGCTCTCTGCCAGTAAATCCCTTCCCGTGTTTCCCTGCTGCCTCTCTGCTGCAGCAGCCAGGTGTGTGTTTCTGAAAGAACAGTCTTGGATTTGGAAGCTGTTTTTCAGCATTGCATCTCCTGGCTTCCCTAAATAATGTGGCAAAGGAAACATGGAGATGCCAAGTCATGGGAGCACAGTCGAACATGAGAAGCAGAGAGAGCTTCTGTTTTACTCTTTTAAACAAAAATATTTCAAATGTACAGAGACCCTTGGCTGAATTTGGGTGTCTGTGTTGCACACAAAGGTATCCAGGTGTGCTTGGAATGGTAGCCAGCAAAGCCAGAAGAAATATCATGTGTACAATCAGGCCAATATTTTAAAAAAATCCAGGAAGTTTACAAAGGAATAAAATCACCAAAATCCATTATAAAATCACAGCAAGAATATAATCAAATGCAATCAGAGGCAACGCTTCAGGGTTATTTATAGCATTAATCAGAGCATTTCAGTTAAGCCTTTCCATTTTAGGGGTCTATCAGTGCTAAATGTTGAAATAAAAAGACCACATTGGTTGTTGCAGAAATTCTGCCTTGAGGCGTCATTTTAAAATTAAACAATTGTTTCTTGCTATTGTAGGACACAGTGTCAGTACACAGACCCAGCTTTTATGCAGAGAGATTCTTCAAATTCATGACCAACACAGTGTTCCGAAAGAATTCCTGTAAGTACCGAGTCCGGGAGCTGCTGTGAGGCTTTACCTTGGCCTTGCTGCTGCAGCCCTTGTGGGGAGTCTGGGCTGGAGCCTGAGCAGGGTTTTCCACTGTGAGAGAGCTGAGAGAGCTGGGAGTGTTCAGCCCAGAGAAGAGAAGGCTCTGGGGAGACCTGAGAGCCCCTTCCAGTGCCTAAAGGAGGCTTAGAAAAAGGGGAAAGTTTTTATACAGGCAAGGGGCAGTGGTTTCCCACTGCCAGAGGACAGGGTTAGATGGGGTATTGGGAAGAAATTGGGAGGGTGGTGAGGCCCTGGCACAGGTTGCCCAGAGCAGCTGTGGCTGCCCCATCCCTGGAAGTGTCCAAGGCCAGGTTGGATGGGGCTTGGAGCAAGGTGGGTCTAGTGGAAGGCCCGTGGTAGGGGGTGGGACTGGATGGGCTTTAAGGTCTTTTCCAACTCAAACCATTCCATGATTCCATGATAGAGAGCAAAGCTGGGAACTGCAGAGCCCTCAGGCTGTCACAGCTTGCCTTGGTCTGCTTGGGCTCCCCCCCAGGAGCTGTCCCTGCACCTGACCCTATGTGTGTGTGTGTGTGTGTGTGTGTGTGTGTGTGTGTGTGTGAGGGCAGACCCTCATCCTGTGAAGGGAAAGGTGCCTTTGGAGTGACAGCAGCTGTTTGGTGGTGGTTCCATCTTCTCCCTCCCTCCTCTCCCCCAGCTCTGAAGTCCTCCCCCTCGAAGAAAGGGCGCAGTGCCTTGCTGGCTGTGAGGGCGGCCGGTCCCACCGCGGCGTTCTCGGCTAGCCAGCTCACCTCCGAGAATGACGACACTCAGTACGACCTGAGGGCGGCCAGGAGCTACCCCACGCTGGACGATGAAGGTGATGCTCCCGCTCGGGCTCCTGGCTCTGTGCTCACCCTCTCTTTCCCAGCAGTTCCTTAGGATCCTCCCCTGTTCTCCGCAAGTCCCCCACTGTGCTCCGACCGCAGGGCTTTCCTCATGGATAGCTCTTCATTGCATGTCTTGCTGTGCTTTGCAGGTGCTCAGCCTGACCAGGACAGGGGAGAAGGTACGAGTGCAGGTACTTGATGCGACACCTCTGCATCAAAGGAGACCAAATCCCTTCCTTGTAGCACTGTGTGGGTGTGCAGTAAAAACGGTCGCTTGCATCACTGCTGCAGGGCACCTGCTGCCAAGGGCACCACCAGCCATAGTCCAAAAGCCATCAGAAAGTTGTATTTTCCACCCTTTAAAAAAAAAAAAAAAGTGGGAGGGACATGACTGGGAACTGCAGGACTCCAATGACAGTGTTTGGGCAGTTATAAGAGGCAACATCATGCCATTGTAAAACAGAGGAATGGCCTGGTTCTGTACTGTCTTTCTGTCACTTCCATCTTGACTGGATTTACAGCCGAGTGCTGGAGGATGGGTGTTGGATTGCTCCCTGTGGAAGGCACGGAGCACTCAGTTCATCTCTTAATTCACTTGGATATTCATCCTTGGTGATCCAAGCCTTTAATCCAGCTTTGGTCACCAGTGAGGTGTCTTCATTGGCATTGTTTCCTGCCTGTCGTGCTGGAAGTGGTGCTCTCTCCAGAGGATGCCTTGGGAGAGGCTGTTGAGTTCATGGACCAGTTAAACTTCCTGCCTGTCTGTGGTTTGAGTTCCCAGTCCCAGTGTGGGTGTGCAGGTTGACGGTGGAACAGCCTCACACAGGGCTGGTGTAGGTGAGGTGTTGGTGTCTGACCTACTCATCTCTTCTTCCTGCCTCTCTCCTGCCCTCACCCTGGGCCAGCAGGCAGGCCAGACCTGCTGCCCTGCACTCCTCCTTCCTTCGAAGAAGCTACCACAGCCTCCATAGCCACGACACTGTCGTCCACATCCCTCTCTGTTCCCGAGCGATCCCCTTCGGAGACCTCTGAGCAGCCCAGGTACAGGTGAGGACACTCATCCCCTGCTCCCCCTGGAGTCGAGTGGCTGCTGTTCCTCTCCATGCTCTGCATCCCGGCAGGCTGCCCTCTGCTCTGGAATGCTAATGACCGATTTTAATTAAATCTCTCCTGGGAGCAAGCAGACACAGCTTTGATGGGATTAATTATTGCTGGGAGAAGTGTCAGCTGTTAAGTAGAACATCTCCCTCATGGGGTGGGAAGGTAGATTTGGGGACAGTGCAGGATTTCTGGCTTAAATTGCTCCTCAAACTCTTCTCTTCTGCTTTCTTTCTGCAGGAGGCGCACACACTCCTCAGGGCAGGATGGCAGGTGAGAAAAGGGTCTCATCTCTTTTTGTCTCATCTTCTGTCTGCTGCAGAGAGACCCCACATTTATCACTGTGCAAAGATCTCCTGGAGGGCTGAGTGGGAATTTTGGCATGGTCCTCTGCAGGATACTGAGCTGCTTCTGCAATCACGTGATTCCCCATTTCTTACACGGAATTTTCCTTACAAGCAGATCCCTGAGTGGTTTGCAAATACCACCATTATTTGATGGGAAGGGGAAACAACAGAGTTGTCCAGATTCACCCACCCAGCCAGCACCAGAGTCAAGAAAGGTCTTTTATGTCCCCTGTGAGCAAGCAAACCCCAATAGCAGGAACATCCCTCCTCTGAGCATCTGCCTGTGGCCTGGGTGAGGTGGGTGTGAGTTTGGGAAGGGGCATTGTGAGGCACTGAGCACCCTCAGTCCCCACAGAAGTAGCTTCCAGTGTTTTCAGAAACTGTGAGGTTTGAGGTGCTTTCAGGGACTGTGAGGTTTTTCCCCTCCTGTGGTGGCTCAGAGCCAAGGGCAAAGGAGGACAGAAATCCTCTGCTGCAGAGGGATGTCTGATTTACAGGCTCATATTGTGGAATTACTGTGCATGGTTTTACACCAGTAAAAATGACCCCATTACCCGTGTCAGCAGGATCTGCACGAGGACCCTGCATGTGCTGCTGGCTCTGCCCTGGCTTTCCAGGACATTGTGTAGGTGTTGTAGGCTTTGAAATGACATCAGAGACTCGGTCCTGGGATGTGCCATAGCCAGAGGAGCTGCCAGACAGGCTGATGTCCTCTCTCCCTGCAGTCAGTGTTTGGTGCTTCAGAGGAAGGGAAGGATTTTAGAAGACAAGAGTTTGCACCATGTTACAGACATCTGCCCTTGTTCCTAGCTTTGAGTGGTTTGCTGAGTTTAGACCACATACACTGGGAAAAAATCCCTTTCTGTGGTATTTCCTAATGAAAATACCTCTGGATGCCACTGAATCTTGGTAAATCCCTGCCCCTAGAGGGTAGGGACCTGTGACACACCTCACCTCCTGCAGAATCCCTTGTTGGAAATTGCTGAAAATTGGAGACTTAAACCCGGGCCCCAGTGGTGGGACCTGTGTGGCAAATGCAGGGACTTCACCCAAAATACTCACCAGTACCTCATGGAGGGAGGGAGCTGCTGTAGGGAGTGGCTGCTCATCCAGAAACAGGTCAGGTGAATCAGAGTGACTGTCCTGGGACTGTTCAGGGAGCTCAGTGAGTTGGTCAGAGTAGATCCATCTGTCACAGATTTGCCAGAGCTACACCCACCTCCCACAGCCGTGGACACCTTTGCTGGGTTTTGCCTGTTTTCTCCCTTTCTGGTGCTGGTGCGTCATGTGCCCTTCCTGGGGGAGCAGAGACCTGTGTAGAACACTCTGGGATCCCTTAGTGAAAGCCAGTGCAAGCACAAAGTTATTAAAGCAAGAATTTACATTCCTGAGCCGAGATGGAAAAAAACTTATGCAATTTGCTCTAGAATGTGTCACACCTCTGGTTATTCTGGTCTGCTGTGGAATTCACTCTGGGTTTGAAGTCCAGCCCTGTGAGTAAGAGAGGAGTGAGTTCCCTGGCATGGAGCTGGACAGAAGTGCTGCCCACAGGCTCTGGCTCCATCCAGACCCAGCCCAGAGCAGGGCAGTGCTGTTGGTGAACCCAGAGCTCGGCCCTTCCCCAGCACTGTGCCCTCAGCTTGGCAGGCTCCTGCTCCTCCTTCCCATGGGGACAATGGAGCCAGCCCTGCTGGCACGAGAAATGACTTTAATAGCATGAGATATTAAAGTGAATACTGTCAGAAACAGCTCCAGCGTGCAGATAAATCTGATGTCAGCCCTGGAGCAGCTTCGGTGCGCTGGGAGTCCTGGAAGAGGTCAGAGGCTCTGGCCTTGTGCCAGGCTAACTCTGGACACAAGTGTTCCCTGGAGGCCAGTTCTCTTTCCTCCCATGCTCCATCTGACACTGCCAGTCTTTCCTGCAGCACTGGCTGATTAACCCCTTCCCTCTTGTCCTCTTTTCCCACCTTGTTAGTTCTGAGCACGACATCTGCCAAGACTGACTCTTTTTCCCAGGGGTTTTGTTTCTCCAAACCCTCAATCCTGGCAGGTCTGACTGCTCCCTCTGAGCTGGAATCAGCTGCTCAGTCTGTGCTGGGAGCTCAGTGCCAGGGTGGCAGCAGCAGCTGTGTGCTGGGGCAGAGCTGCATGAGGGGCTGGGCTGGCTCAGGACTGATTCAGGCTGACCTAAAATTGAGGGCTGTGCATAACTCATGCCCAGCTGAGCCTCTGGGCCTGTCTCTCTTGGGTTTCCAGGTCACACGAGGAGGTGCGGGTCGAGGAGGAGCAGCAGATCAGTGTGGAGCTGGAGCCCAGGTGTGACGTTGAAATCGTGGCTCCTGAAGAAGAAGGCAGAGAGTGAGTGTTCCGGAGCATTGGGCAGCTTTGCAGAGCCCACACAGTGGGGTTTGGGCTGAGGCTGCTTGTGCTGGAGACTTTGCTGGGCTCCAGCTTTCCTGAGAGATGGATGCTCCTCCAGACACCTTGGTGGGGCTGGGTGTGGTTACTTCTGACCTCACCTTTCTGCATGTGACATCTTCAGCTGTTTAGTAAATCAGTCTTGCCTCGCTCCTGCTCTGATTGCAGTGAATAAACTGTCCTTTCTTTCCCCCCTGCAGAGAGGCAGCTTCTTCAGCCTGTGCCATTGTCACATCTCCAGCCACCATAGAGGTGGAGACGGCCAGCCAGGCCTCGGAGCCAGCCAGCCAGGCCTCGGATGAAGATGACGTGCCAGTCACAGACATATACTTTGTAAGAGACCTTCTCCCCCTGCCCCTTGGGGTGTGATGGGGAGGGTTGGACGAGGCTGCCAGTCTTGGTTCAGGGCAGTGAGTGCCCTGTGACATCTTGGTGTGGAACACCTTGAGATCTCAGTGCCGGGTGGGTTTTTGAATGCAGGGAACTGGAGAACTCAGACCAGAGTCTAGTGAGGATCAAACAGCTGTGGTGTGCTGTAGCTGTGCTGCTCTACTTCCAAGCAAAAGTGCTGAAGCGTTCCTATGACAAGCCAAGGTGATGTAGGTGCAACAGGGAGTTTTTTCCTTCCTCAGCCAGAGGTCCTGGCTGCTTTCCTGACACAAACATGGCCTAGACCCATGGGGAAGTGGCTGCAGGGGGTGACCTCGGGCTCTGGTGATCTCCAGCTTTTCCTTTCCCTGCAGGCTGCGTTAGGTGATGCAGTGGAGTCTAGTGCTGAGCCAGGGAGTAAGTTGGTGGTTGGCAGCAGAGTGCCGTGGAGCCTGGCACTGTCCCTCACTGCACTCCTGCCATGGCTGAGCAACTTCTGCAGTCCAGAGAAGAGTTGTTACAGCAACATGTACCTGTCCCGTGGATTCCCAGAGCAGAGCTGAGCATCTGCCCCGTGAGAGCTGAGCTCTCCCCTGTGCCTGGAACCCTCATTAAAAGAGGTGCCCAGCTCCCCCCTGCTCCGACTCATTGCTGTTGGTTCTGTGGTGCTGGAGATGAGTTGAGCCCATGTGATGGGCTCCTTCAGGCTAAACTAAAAATGGCAACAGTGGCCTTTCCCTGGGCTCGTGTGACTCTGCTGCAGAGCTGCTCACTCATTGCCGAGTCACTCTGAGGCTCATGGGAGCTGTGGAAGGAATCAGCTCCGTTTTACAGCTTGTTTGGGTTTTGGTGCATGCTGTTCAGAGTGCAAACAGCTCCTCTAACACCGCTGCTCCCTCCTTGCCTGTGGATGGCAGATCCTGCCCACTCCACTGGCAAGTGTCTTCTAGCGAGGGTCAGCTCCTCTTCTCCCTGTCCCTTGGGCATATGAACTCCCCCAACTTGAGGGGCACTTCACTATCCAGGAGAAAACTCTCTGCAGTGAGTGCTCATGGAGAGTGTGCCTGACTGCTCATCAGCATTTCATACTTCATCTGAGTTTTGCATTAAATGTGCATTGTGTGCTGTGGAGTGTTTGTCACTGCCAGGATGAAGGGAAAAGCTGATTTGGGTTCCCCTGTGTGCTCTCCTTGGAAAACCACTTGAGCTGGAGCTCAGGTGAGGCTGCACCAGAGTGCAGCAGAGTTGGACCACAGCTGCTCCTGCAGGAGTGCTCTGGGTGGTGGGTGAAGGGATGCTGTGTGCAGAGGAGGATTTGGCAAGTCCCAGGGGATCTGATCACTGGAAGTCTCCTGAAAGGAGAGCACTTCATCCTGCTGTTCATCCCCAGGGAACAAAAGTGCAGAGTGTGGCAGGGCATGGGCGCTGCTCTTCCCTGCACGGCTTTCCCACCCGCTGACCCGTTCAGGCCTGGAGTTGTCCAACCCCCTGTTTTTTTGCTTTCTCTTTCATCCTCTCTTTCACATCATCCTTTTTTTTCCTCTGTTTCCTTTCTCACCTCACTTGCCCTGGGTCCACCCAGTTCACAGATGGGAGGTACTGGATTTACTCTCCCCGCCAGCGCAGACTCCGAACTACCTCGCGTTCCTCTGGGATTGTAAGTGAACACGCTGGCACAGCACATAGGGGAGCAGAGCTGCAGCTTTGAAACACTGGGGCCAGCACCCCATTTCCCTGGGCTGCTGGGGCTCTGGCTTGGGTAGGCATTAGGAACCAGCCCAGTAGAAATGGGGAAAGCATACTGAAATCCCACCAGTGGATCTCCCTGTAGGATCTGGGAGAATCATGAGCTCTGCTCTGCTTTTCTGCAGACTGGTGACACAGCTCCTGCCCTGGGTGTCACCCAGCCCTTGGGCAAACTGTCAAGTAAGGGTAGTGAGACCCTGGCACAGGTTGCCCAGAGCAGCTGTGGCTGCCCCATCCCTGCAAGTGTTCCAGGCCAGGTTGGACAGGGCTTGGAGCAACCTGAGATAGTGGAAGGTGTCCCTGCTTGTGACAGGGGGTGGAATGAGATGAGCTTTAAGGTCCCTTCCAACCCAAACCAGTCTCTGATTCTAAGTACCAGACCTGGCCAGAGAGGCACCAGGGCCTTTGTAGGTGATGTCACGCTCAGCTCCCTCAGCCCAGGAAGAGGATTTTAAAGAGACCATTAAGATGTTTTGAAGCTGCTAAAAATCCAGTTGCAAATTGAACCATTTTGGCTTGTGGGGAGCAGTTCATAAACCAAATGAGGCAGAAGCTGCTGCTAGGTCAGGGCTGGTTTCAGCTCTCCAGCCTGTCTCAGTGTCATTAGTGTGCTCCCTCCTCACTGCAGGTGCTCAGTGAGCAGGGAGGATTTTCCTTTCCTAAAGATGCAGGGAGGCATTTAGGGGCTGAACTCAGATTTCAGAGTGCTCTGGAGTTTAGTATTTCCCTTCTCAGGCTCTGGGAGAGCTGCGGGCTCCAGGCAGGGTGCATGGGGAAGCAGGGGCAGGAATGTGCTCCTGGCCATGGCTGCTGGCATGAGGAAGGTGCTGCACCTTTGTGGGCAAAGAAGCAACTCCTCCTGCAGCTCCTCCTGCCCCTGGGCTGGGTTTGGCTGCCCCGGCACTGGGAGGGTTAATGCCAAGCACCGGATGCTCCTTTATCTCCCGCAGCTCCCTCCATGCATCCCAGCTCCTAAAAGGCTCTGAAAGAGACTGGCTGGAGCATGTGGTTCAGTCAGGAGAGATGAAAAACAGGATGTGGGGCAGGCTTGATGTGGTGGGGAGCTTTCCTGTACCTCCGGCAGAGCCCAGTGAGAACCTCCAGGCAGGGGTTTCTTGTCCCTCCTTGCTCCCAGCAGTGTCTGCTCGTGGAGCTGCAGTTACTGGAGGGTTCAGCATGCAGAAACCAGTGCTTCAAAGCTTCTCTGGCTTCTTGTAGTTCCTTGTCCATCATAGGCTGTCACACTCGCCTCCTGGGCTGGGAACCCCCCCAGGCTTCTTCTGAGTATCCAGTCCTGTTTCTCTTCCTTTGCAAACACCAGGCTGGGTCAAAGTGGGCAGTTTCCTCTCTCTAGGAAGAAAAGAGCCTGTTTGCAATGGAAGCCTGGCCCCCCTGTAACCCCGAAAACAGACACCAGCCCTTGGATCTGTGCTGTGTCAGCAGCAGAGTGTGTCTTGTCACACCAATGCCCAGTGTTGTGATAACTGTCCCTCAGTGCACACCCCCTTCCCCTCATTCTTTCCAGGATCCAGTTGTGTTTTGCATTCTATGTTGTACTTGTTCCCATCACCCCACTGTCTCCAAGATCTCAGTGGTAACTTTCCTTTCTGTGGCCACCATCTGCCATGGTCTCACCCCTGCTCCACTGCCTTCTCCAGAGAAGGAGGAAGGCGCAGCAAACAAATCCAGTTTCCCTGTAAAAGCCTCCCTGGACACCAGTTTGTAGCATGCACAGGGCTCTGGAAATGGGAGGGTGAGAGCTGGGAGGAGAGAGCAGGAACCCAGAGCTCTGTCACTCCCTTAGGTAAGTCACTTCCTGAGTCTCTTGGTTTCTCTGGAGCTGGGGTGATGCCATGGCAGGGAGCTGAGGTTTCCCTGGCATCTCAAAAGCTGTAAAAGTCTGTCCCTGCGAGAGGGGAGGTTGTGCCACCCCCACTGCAGCTGGTGCAGGATCCCATGTCCCAGCTGGCAGGGAGCAGGATGTGCTGAGGGTGAGGAAGGCTTCTCTGCCGAGAGCTGGCCCTGAGCTCAGTGCTCTCCCTCCAGGTGGACAGCTGTTCTTACTGTATTGTTTCCTACTCTTTTTATTTTCTCCTTTTATTTTTTCCTCTTCTCTCCTTTGCTCCCTGCTCTGCTGCTGCTCTCCCTGCATTCTCCCCGCCGTCTCTGGCCACTCTGGCAGCCGACAGACGAGAGGAGTTGGGTTTACTCCCCGCTCCACTATAGCGCTCAGCTCCACTCTGTCTCCGATGAGGAGAGCGATACAGTAAGTGTCCAACAACCCTGTGCCGGTGCCCGGTGGGTCGAGGTCGGAGCTTGTGCTCCCTCTGCAAGGTCAGCCTGGCCTCTGGCAGCATGGGGTTCCTGCATGGCTGCAGCAGAGCCCGGCTGCCCCTCGGGCCAGCTTGGTGCTGGCAGAGCCCTGGCCTGCTCAGCGAGGGCTGTGACTTGTTCCCAATCATTTGGTGCAGGGAAAGCTTTGGGGAGCTGAGGTTTTCCAGTCATGTTGTCGTTGCTGGAGGGTGTGGAACAGCCTCTCTCCTTGTGCTGATTGTGCTGGGGAGCTGGTGGGGCACAGACCTGACTGACATGGGGGAGTAACTCTCTTGCCCCTCAGGACAAGAAGGACATGGAGGGGCTGGAGAGTGTCCAGGGAAGGGAACAGAGCTGGGAAGGGTCTGGAGCGCCAGGAGCGGCTGAGGGAGTGGGGTGGGGCTCAGCCTGGAGAAAAAGAGGTTCAGGAGGGACTTTCTTGCTCTCTCCAACTCCCTGACAGGAGGGTAGAGCCAGGTGGGGGTCAGGCTCTGCTCCCAAGGGACAAGCAACAGGACCAGAAGAAACAGCCTCAAGCTGCACCGGGGGAAGTTTAGATTGGATATTAGAGAAAATTTCTTCATGGAAGGGGTTGTCAAGCCCTGGCACTGGCTGCCCAGGGCAGTGGTGGAGTCACCATCCCTGAAGTGTTCAGTATGTGGATGTGGCACCTGGTGACATGGTGAACATCGTTGTGGTGCTGGGTTAACAATTGGACTTGATGACCTTGGAGGTCTTTTTCCACCGTAATGATTCCGTGGTTCTGTGACTCTCCTCTCTCTGCTTCTTGCAGTAATCTCTATGCAGACACAGAAGTCCCAGAGAGCAGCGATTCCCTCTGCAGGTCGATGTGTTCCCTTTTCGTTGATGCAGCCGTTCCAGTGGGATGGGGAAGAGCTTGCTGGCACCAGTATTGCTGCACTGCAGGACCCCGGGCACTGCGTTTCAGGACGGAGCAAAACTATAACCGTGTATTTCTACTCACCCCAGACGTGGGCAGCAAAGAAACCACCCGCTCACCCGCAGCTCCCAGCAGAGAATTCCAGCTGGGTGTAGAGAATCCTGGGTAGTAACACAGTGTTTTCCAGACGTGCACTACCGTAGCTACCTATCCATGTGTGATACTGTGAACCTTTTTAATTTTTTTAATCATGTATTTATTTCTTTTATCTTTGCACAGAGACAGCACAAATGTGCTTTTTTAAACATTTAGTTTACTGCACTTTTTTTTTTTTTTCCATATATTTGTGCATCAGAAAGGAGCGCGAGACCTCACCGGAGAAGGGGTAGGAGCACGTTGCTGGGGAGGGCAGGGACAGGAGTGGCTTCATTTGAGGCAGCAGCGTGGTCTGACCAACTGAGGGAGTCAGGAGGTTTAAGGCTGTCCAGACTCTGCCACGGTTTTGCTGAGTGACCCAAGGCGAGTCACTTAAACCACTCTGTGCCTCGGTTTCCCCTGTGCTGATGGGTGTTCAGTACCCACGTCGTTACAGCACTTAAACCCTGGGATGAAAGGTGCTATGAAAATGCAATGTATTAAAGGCCATGGAATAGAATTACTCCCACGTTACCACAGTCCAAAGTAGCCATGCCAACTCACTTGGATCCAAACTCTCTAGTGACTTCTCCCGTCTGTGACACTGTGTGGGGGCAGCACACAGTCCTGTCAACAGTGACGTGGACTCAGCTCTCCCTGGACGTCGTGGTGGGCTCTGCCTTCCCCCTGTGCTGCACTGCTGCATCACCCCTCCCTCTGTGCTTGGAGTCCACGCTTCATCCGACCAGCTCCACCTGCTCCGGACCCGCAGGCACGGACAGACAGGAACTGGGCACCTCCCAGGCCTGGCCGTGCTGGAGAGTGAGTTCCCTGCCCTGCCAGCCCCACGTGGCGCTCGTCTGGACCCTGATCCTCTGGAGACACTCAGCCCCCCACGTGCTCGTGCGTGTATCCCGGGGTCACCCGTCCCCTCCGCTCCTCGGGGCAGGCAGGGAGCGCGGGCACATCCACACACGCTGGAGGCAGAAGCGGGAGCCTGGCTCTGCCACGGAACTGTGCCAGCACTGCTGTGCTCGTGGACTCTGTTGGACAAAAAGCTGTGTGACTGGGGTGTTGCCTGGGGTCACGTCTGCTGCTGGAAATCACTGCTGCGGGTGTCTGAGAGGGTTTGCTCTGCGGGGGCTGTAGGTGAGAGGGTTTGGTGTCACAGGGTGGTGTTCAGGCTCATCCATCAGCAGGACACACGCCACAGCGTTGTCTGGAATCCAGCAATCCCATCCTCATCTCCCAGAGAGAAGACAGGAAGTCCTTTAGGCCAGAGGGAGCCAGGTCTTGTTCATGTGCTTTATGAACCTCGCTTGAGAAAGAGGGTCAAAATCTCTTTATTCCCATTACAATCTTCACTGTCCTTGGGATTCCTTGTAGAGGGGTGGGGAATTGGGACCCTGCTCTCGGTCCCCCAATCTGTGTTCACAGCAGCACTCGGGAGGGGTTAAGTGGGTTCCAGAAGGTAGCTGGGCTGGTGGGAAGCTCTTCCCTCTGCACTGTGCTGGACTTGGTGAGGATCTTCAGGAACTGATGTTTTCTTGCCTGGAATACGGGACCTGGACTTCCCTGCCCTGCCTGCGGATGTGGAAGGCTGTGGGTTGTGCTTCTCGGGAGCACAGCTGGGGGATTGTGCAAGCTGCTGCTGTTCCATGTATCCATGTATTTACCAAATAGTCTATCAAAAGTCTCTCAAGAAACTTTCCCCTTTCAGTTGCTGCTTGACAGCTCGTTCTCCTGGCTGCAGCTCCTGCCTCATCCCACCTGGGGGGCTCTGCAGGCTTTGGGGGGGGGCTCAGGGGTTAGTGGAGGGGATGTGGGAGCAGTTCAATACCTGCAGCCTCACCTGCCTTTGGGCTCAAGGCAAGAGGCTTCAAAAAGCTAAAAATTTAACCTCCTTTTACTCCAGCAGCGTGTGTAGAATGGCCAGAGGGAGCTGCTCCTGCTGGTGGGTGCTGTGCTGGAGGATGGGGCTCAGGGGGGAATCGGGGTGGGCTCAGGATGTCTGACCCAGGCCCCCCTGGGATCACCTCAGTCAGGGGCCAGAGGGTGTGGCCTCGTCAGGACTTTCCAGCCAGCTGAAATCAAGCATCTTGGTGCAGATGGTGTGAGCACCATTGATGGGGGCTTTACTCCTTCCCCTCATTTTGGGGCTCTCCAAAGCTGCCTGGTCTCTGTGCTGGGAGTGTCCCAGCCCCAACTTCCTTGAGTGTCCCAGAGAATGAGCTTTGTGAGCTGGAGCTGTGCTCTGTCCCAAGAGAGGGGGTGAACCCAGAGCTCCTGCAGCACATTCATTCCAAGCATTGTCTTTCCTTTTTAAACAATCCCTGTGCATTTCCATAATGCCAGACCCTTTGGAGAGAGCAGGTCTGGACAGGGAGGGTTGGTCTTGTGAGAGGGCAGGCAAAGGCTCAGAGCAGCTTTGTCACTGTGGGGGGACAAGGAGGAACCTTCCCTTTAGGGAGATGCTGATCTGAAACACAAACTGCCTCTGTCCAGGCTGGCACAGCCCCTGCTCTGTCACCTGTCCAGCAGGTCAGTGCTGGGGAACTGCTCAGCCTCTGCTTTCCCTGGAGGCTGGAAGGATCTTGGATTTTAAAGCTTGGTCTCAGCCCCTCTCACTGCCACAGGAGCAGCAGGAGCTCTGGGGCACATCACAGGCACTGTCAGTGCTGCCTGGGCAGGAACAGGTCCACAGGGAAGAGCATCAGTCCTTTTTGGGGAAGAGAATCCACACCCATCCTTGGTCTGAATGTTCCTCCAGCTGCACTTCAGCTTGTCCTACATTTGAGTTGCCTGTTCTGTGTCAGGGCTCTCTCTGGTGACCTGCAGGTGCTCCTTCATTAAAGGAGGCACCAGGGTCTTGTACCCTGAGATTTGAGCCCCACAGAGCAGTCCCTTCCCACGCAGGGCTGTGGCCTCTGTGCCACCACTCTCCATCCCCATGGGGCTCTGTGGGACACACCCTGACCTCTGCCTGGGGCTGAGGCTGCAGATGATTTCTTCCTGCCAGGGAGGAGAAAATGGGCACCTGTGTCTCTGGGTTTGCCGTCAGGCTCCCGGTGAAGGCTCTGGGCCAGAGCCAGGAGCTGGTACAGAGACCCTGAACACCCGTAGAGGGGCCCCACCCTGGGCTGCCGCTGCCCCTCCTCGGCCGCGTCAGTGGAACCGCCCTTGGAGGTGTTAAGTGAAGGCAGAGCCCAGGGCAGGCAGGGGCGTTTGCAGAGCTCTGTGCCCCCGGCCCCGCGTCAGGCACAGCCCCGTGACCCCCCTCTCATTCCCACTGCTGCTCCAGCGCTTCCTGGACGGACGAGGACAAAGCCAGGGCGGAGGCGTTCTGGGTCACGTCTGAGTCTTCTTTCTGTCCCTGTCCCCACGTGTGTCCCGTGACTCCCTGTTCCCATGTGTTTCCATGGGGATGTCCCATGGGAAGTCCCTGTTCCACCCATGTCTGTCCCGGTGGCTGTCCCTGTCCCCAGACGTGTCCGTGTGACGGATGTCTGGCGGCGGTGCCGGTGTCGGGAGCGCTGTCCCATCTCCGCTCCGGGGACTCGAGGCCTGGCCGCGCTTTTTCTTCTCTCGGTTGTTTTGGGGATGTTTCCCCTCCCTCCCCGCGGAGCCCCTTCTCCAGAGACCTGTGCTCCGGCGTGATAAAGCGCCCTGCGGTCCGTGCCGCGCTCTCCGCCTCCAGCCCGGGCGCCGCGCGGGGCCCGGCGCCTTTTGGGGCAAAAGCGGCCGGAATAGGGGCAGGCGGGACAGGCCCCGCCCCTCCCGCACGGGGCTGCCCCTCCGCCCGCCTGTCCGCCCGTTTGTCCGCCCGTCCGTCTGCCCGCCTGTCCGTCCGCCCGTCTGTCCGCGCCGGGGCCGCGGGCGGGCGGGGCGGGCGCAGGCGCGCTTGGGGCAGCCCCGCGCAGCGAGGCCCCGCGAGGCCCTGGGGCGGAGCCGCCGCCGCCGCCGATGGGCTCCGGGACGCGCAGCCCCGGCCGGGAGCGGGACCGGGATCGGGACAGGGAACGGGACCGGGACAGGGATCGGGACAGGGAACGGGACCGGGACAGGGAACGGGAGCGCTCCGGGAGCCGCGGGAGGCGTCGCCGCAGCCGGAGCAGGAGCCGCAGCCGGAGCCGGGGGCGCCGCCGGGAGCCGAGCTCAGGGTGAGCGGGGATCGGGCCCGGAGCGGCCGCCCCGCGTCTGGGGGGGAGCGAGACCGGGACCGGGAGCGGGGGGAGCCGGGGCTCCGTGTGGCGGGGGCACCGGGGCCCGGGAGGCCCGAAGCGGCCTCGGTGCCGCCGGGCTCGGGCAGGGCCGGGCAGCGGGACCGGGGCCGGTGGGTACCCAGGGGACCCGGGGCGGGTCCGGTACCTCGCGCTTTGCCGGCGCTGCCGCTGCCCCGTGCCAGGCCTGGCAGTGCCCTCCTTCCCCTGACACCCGGCTGTGCCGCCGCAGCTCCGACTCCGGCGGCGAGAGGCAGAAATGGAAGAAGAAGAAGAAGAGCAGCAGCAGCCGGGACCGGGACCGGCCCCATAAGGAGCGGAGGAAGCAGCGCTCGCGTTCCCGGGGCCGTTCGTCCAGCTCCAGCCCCGAGCGCCGCCGAGGACGGGAGCGGAGCCGGGAGCGGAGCCGGGAGCGCCGCAGGAGGAGGGATGGATCCAAGTCCTCCGTGTCCTCCGTCAGCTCCCCGTCCCCGACCCGGCCCCGCGGCCGCGAGGAGCCGGGACAGACCCTGAGCCTGCAGGAGCGGCTGCGGCTCCGGGAGGAGAAGAAGAAACAGGCGGCGCTGCTGAAGGCGCTGGAGACGCCCGAGGAGAAGCGGGCGAGGAGGTTGGCCAAGAAGGAGGCCAAGGAGAGGAAGAAGCGGGAGAAGATGGGCTGGGGGGAGGAGTACATGGGATACACCAACACCGACAACCCCTTCGGGGACAACAACCTGCTGGGCACCTTCATCTGGAGCAAGGTGAGCTCTGCCCTGTCCCTGTCGCTGAGTGGAACAGGGCAGAGGGGGTGGAGAGTTGGGGAGAACTGTGGCTGAGGTGGGGTCTGTAGCCAAGGAGTTGGGCTGAGGAGGTGGGGCAGGAATAGGAGTAGGAGCTGCAGGCTGAGTGCTGGGCATTTACTGGAGCAGGGACACGGAGATGGTAACAGGGATGGAGCACTTCTTCTGTGAGGAATGACTGAGACTTGGGGGTGTTCAGCCTGGAGAAGGGAAGGCTCCAGGGAGACCTTGGAGCCCCTTCCAGTGCCTAAAGGGGCTCCAGGAGAGCTGGAGAGGGACTTTGGACAAGGGCCTGGAGGAATAGGACAAGGGGGAATGGCTTCCCACTGCCAGAGAGCAGAGTTTGATGGGATATTGGGAAGGAATTCTTTCCTATGAGGGTGGGGAGGCCCTGGCACAGTTTACCCAGAGCAGCTGTGGCTGTCCCATCCCTGGAACTGTCCAAGGCCAGGTTGGATGGGACTTGGAGCAACCTGGGCTAGTGGAAGGTGTCCCTGCCCATAGCAGGAGGTGGAACAAGATGAACTTTAAGGTCCCTTCCAACCCAAACCATCCATGATTCTATGATACAGCTGTGCTGGCACTCCACTTGCCCAGGCTGGGTGGGCTCCTGGGTTTGCTGAGGGACTTCAGGAGCAGGATTTGAGGGATTTGGGGACCTTTGATAGGATCAGAGCTCACAGGAGCAGCAGAAGCAGGTGGATGTGGTGGCATTTGCTGGCCAGTGAAGGGCTGTGGAGGTTCTTGGGTTTCACAGCCTCCCTTGACCACTCTATTTCAGGCACTGGAAAAGAAAGGGATCAGCCACCTGGATGAAAAGGACCTGAAGGAGAGGAACAAGCGAATCCAGGAGGACAATCGTCTGGAGCTGCAGAAGGTGGGATAGGATGTCCCTCCATCCCTCTGTCTGACAGACAGCCCTGGGGACAACCCAGTTCTCCTCATTACTCACCAGGAAGCCCCCTTGTTCTCTTCCCTGGGGGTGTCCATAGGCTGTAGGATTTGGAGGGGGGAGCACAGCACCCAGGCTATTCCAGCCTGAGAAATCTCTTGCCTTGGGGATGAGCCCAGCTCAGGAGGTGCTGAGGAGGACAGTGCCAGGTCACTTCACTGGGGCACTCTGTGGTCCCTCACACGGCTGGCAGTGAGCCCCAGGCAGCCTGGCCCTGCTGGCTCTGGGCTCTCCAGGAGCCGAGGCAGCCCCAGGACAGGCCGTGCCCTCAGAGGTGCCCGTGTGGTGCCCCATCCACAGCGGCCTCACAGCCCCCTCTCCCCGGGCAGGTGAAGCAGCTGCGCCTGGAGCGGGAGCGGGAAAAGGCCATGCGGGAGCAGGAGCTGGAGATGCTGCAGCGGGAGAAGGAGGCAGAGCACTTCAAAACCTGGGAGGAGCAGGAGGACAACTTCCACCTGCAGCAGGCCAAGCTGCGGTAGGTGTGCGGCTGCTCGGGGCCGGGCCTGGCAGGGAGCAGAGGGTGGCACTGCTCAGTGTCACTCGCTCTGTCCCTCTCCCCTCTCCCAGGTCTAAGATCCGGATTCGGGATGGGAGGGCGAAACCCATCGACCTTCTGGCCAAGTACATCAGTGCCGAGGACGACGACCTGGCGGTGGAGATGCACGAGCCCTACACCTTCCTGAACGGCCTCACCGTGTCCGACATGGAGGACCTGGTGGAGGACATCCAGGTGCCAGCCCTGCTGCTCCTCTGCCAGGGCTTCCTCCCCAGCTCTGCCTCCCTGCCCAGATGTGGGGCAGGTGCCTGATGTCTGGCTTGTCTCCTGCCTGCAGGTTTACATGGAGCTGGAGCAAGGGAAGAACGTGGACTTCTGGAGGGACATGACCATCATCACGGAGGATGAGATAGCCAAGCTCCGCAAGCTGGAGGCCTCTGGGAAAGGGGGCCCAGGTGAGCAGTGTGGGTGTCAGGGGCAGTGTGAGTGGGGGGTGACACAGGGTGTAGGGTCTGTGGCACGTGCTTGGGCTCGGAGGGGCTCTCTGGGACCTGCTGGAGGAAGGCTGTGGGTCTGGCAGCTGTCCCTGGCTGGGGTCCCCCATCCTGCTGTTGGGAGGGCTGGGATGAGGGCCAGTGAGTGCCCGCAGACTGACCAGCTGCCCTCACCTGTCCAGGGGAGCGCCGGGACGGCGTCAACGCCTCGGTGAGCTCGGATGTGCAGTCAGTGTTCAAGGGCAAGACGTACAACCAGCTGCAGGCACTGTACCAGGGCATCGAGAGCAAGATCCGAGCAGGAGGGCCCAACCTGGACATTGGCTACTGGGAGAGCCTCCTGCAGCAGCTGAAGGCTTACATGGCTCGGGCCAGGTGAGGGCAGGGGCTGGGGGTGGCATAGACCCCACCACGGGCAGAGCTGAGCAGGTACAAACCCAGTTGTTGGTGGGGGTTTATACCTTTTCCAAGATGGCTGGTTCCCAGGAGGGGAGCAGGGCTGGACACCTTCTCTAGTGCTGATGTGCACAGTGAGGTCTCCAAGAGGGAACCGAACTGGGGGTTATTCAGCCCAAAAGCATCCAAGCCCAGCAGGTTTCTGCCCGCTGTGATGGGTGTCACAGCTCTGGGGGCATGAGGGGGTTCTGCTGGGTGGGACCCGATGGCTCCTCTCCTCTCACAGGCTGCGGGAGCGGCACCAGGACGTGCTGCGGCAGAAGCTCTACAAACTGAAGCAGGAGCAGGGTGTGGAGAGCGAACCGCTCTTCCCCATCATCAAGAGGGAGCCAGCCTCCCCCAGCGACAGGTGAGCAGCCCTTTCCTTGGAGCACAGCCCTCCAGGCCTCTCCTGTGGGACACCCTGCATAGAAAGGCAGCCTTGTGCTCCCACCCTTCCCCAGGCAGGGCTCAGGTGAGCTGAGAGCGAGGGTACCATCCCCGTCCCAGTTCTCTCTTCTCCCTTCCGTGCAGGCTGGATCCCGAGGAGAGCCTTGAGGCACAGCCAGGGCCGTCCTCGGAGCCGGAGGCGGAGCAGGACACGGAGGCCAAGGGCGAGGCAGAAGGGGAGGCCGTGCTGATGGAGGAGGATCTGATCCAGCAGAGCCTGGACGATTACGACGCGGGCAAGTACAGCCCCCGCCTGCTGGGCCCCAACGAGCTGCCCTTCGACGCCCACGTGCTGGAGGCCGAGGAGGACACGCACCGGCTGCTGCTCCTGCGCCAGCAGCTCCAGGTGACAGGTGAGCCCCAGGGCAACCTGCCCGGTGTGGAGGGTGTGCAGGGCTTCAAAGTGCAGGGCTGGAGGGGACAGTGCCCTCAGGAAAGGGTGAGCTGCATCTGGAGATGGCACCCAGAGCTGGCCTGGCAGAGGGGTTCCCCCCAGAGCAGAGTGCTGTGGGCTGGGCAGGAGCAGGGGGATGGGGCTCAGGCTGCTGGTGTTCCCTGTGGGGAGCTGCCTCAGTACCACCAGGGCATTTGGGTGCAGACAGGTGGGAGGAGTGTTTTGGATGAGTTTTCCAGCACAGCTCAGTCCGGTACCCTCTGGGAATCCCCAGTGCATCCCCGTTTCCAGCTCTGCATCCCCTGCCCAGCACCTGCTGCTCCCTCCTGCCGTGTGCCGTGTGTGCCCAGTGTCCCACGGCACTGCAGGATCCCACCTTCACCTCTCCTCCCCCACAGGTGATGCCTCAGAGAGCACCGACGACATCTTCTTCCGCAAGGCCAAGGAGGGCATGGGCGCGGACGAGGCTCAGTTCAGCGTGGAGATGCCGCTCACGGGCAAGGCCTATCTCTGGGCTGACAAGTACCGGCCGCGCAAGCCCCGCTTCTTCAACCGCGTCCACACGGGCTTCGAGTGGAACAAGTACAACCAGACCCACTACGACTTCGACAACCCGCCCCCCAAGATCGTGCAGGGCTACAAGTTCAACATCTTCTACCCCGACCTCATCGACAAGCGCTCAACGCCCGAGTACTTCCTGGAGGCCTGCCAGGACAACAAGGACTTCGCCATCCTGCGCTTCCACGCGGGGCCTCCCTACGAGGACATCGCCTTCAAGATCGTCAACCGGGAGTGGGAGTATTCCCACCGCCACGGCTTCCGCTGCCAGTTTGCCAACGGCATCTTCCAGCTCTGGTTCCACTTCAAGCGTTACCGTTACCGCCGGTGAGGGGCTGCTGAGCACCCCCCGGACTCCTGCCACCCCCGGCACAGACACTGTCCCCTGGATGTCCCCAGGGCCTGGCCCAGCACAGGGCATATTCCTGCAGCTTTTCCCTGTCCTTGCCTTTATGCTGAGGGACCCTGAGACTTTGTTATAAATAAAATAGGGGTTGTTTTAGCTGTGGGATCCTGAGCATGGGTACCACTACTGCCTCTGCATGGCAGCACCAGCCAGTACCATACTGGGCCGGCACTGGGAGCTGTCCTAGGGACTGGGTAATGTTTGAGGTGGGGGTGTCCTCAGCCCTGTGTTGCTGGGGTCTGTTGCTCCCTCCCCACATGCTGTCAGCCCTGTGTGCTCCCCTTGTCCACTCCAGCCCCTTCCCAGCCCCACACTTCCCCTTACCAGTGTCAGACCAGTCCAGCTGATGGTCCCCAGCTGGAGCTGCAGGGCCCTTGGCTTCACCAGCACAGCACTGCCCCATATCCTGCTCCACAGACCTCCCGGGGCCCTCCCCCCGGCCTCATCCCTGGCATGTCCTCCCCTGGGATTTGACTTCCCCAGCCTGGGAGCGCTGCCACATCCCTCAGCCCTGGCTATGGCATGGGAAGCTTCAGTGGCTGCCAGGCGCCTGCTCCAGCGGGGTGGAGGAGAGGGTGCTGGCTGGGATATCTCCTTACAGGGGAAAATCCGGATTCCATGGCCTGCAGTCCCTCCCACATCATGCCTGTGAGGCTCTCGCTGCCCTAGGCAAGAGGCAGCTGCACTCCCCAGACCCCCATTGCTGAGCTGGGGGTCCCTGAGGGCCCCAAGTGATGCTCAGCCAGGTTTTGGGCATCTTGAGGGATGTTTCAGGGCTGAGCTGGGACTCGCTGGCATTGGTCCCTCCAGGTGCTGGCCATGGGGCACAGCCACGAGTGTCTGGGATGGCCTCATCCCCAGGATCACCCAAACAGTGTTGGTGCATGAGTAATGCCCAGGGGCACAGGAAACCTCCATCCTGGCAGTGAACTGTCACAGTGAGGCTGTTTCCTCCCTGCATCCACTGCCCCAGTACAGCCTCATGGCACAGGGACTTGGGGGGCTGCCCCAATCCCCCAGCACGGGGGCAGAGCCAACCCTGCTGTGTAGGGGCCTCCAGGCCTCAGTGGCTGCCCCACAGCTCAGGAGGGTCACCCTGTCCTGCTCTCTGCCGGCAGGATCCAGCCCTGCAGACACCGTGGGAGCTGGTGCTCAGGAGGCTCCCACGCCTGCTCTGGCTGCCCACGTGTGTGGGGCTCAGCCTGGGGGTGGGGGGCACCCCAACTGCCTTGGTCCTGCACGTGGGTGCCCCCTCCCCATCCTGTGGGATGTCCCTGGGGCCGGCAGCTGCACCGGACGCATCCCCTGCCCTCTCCTTCCTGTGAGTTATTTCCAGCCACTGCCTGCACAGGGGTGTTCCAGGGCTCAGCACAGGAAGCGAGTGAAGGCCCAGCCAGGGATGGCCTTGGAGGAAATGGGAAAAGAAAAGCCAAACCCCAACGTTTGTCTGGTGGTTGGGTGCCCTCTCTGCTCAGCTGCCTGGCAGAGCCGCCCTGCCCACAGCCCTTGTCCCTCCTGGGCATACACACACACAGGGGTAGGGGAACTTCCCCCCAAAACATCCCACTGTGTCCCCAGCCTGAACATGGTCCACGTTCTCTCCCAGGCACTGCGTTTCCCTGTGCCTCTGACTCCAGGCCCTGGATGGAGCCACTGACCGAGCACAGGAGCCCCCAGAGCTGCCGTGGCTGCCGGGCACACGCTGGATCAGGGGCTGGATCCGGCTGAAGCCCCTCTAATGGCTTTTCCCTGACAGGTCTCAGTGCTCGTGTCTGCATCTCGCCTTCATTTAGTGGGGAGCTGCCCCGTGGTTTGGCACAGCCCTGAGCTGGGTTTGGGGGGCACAGCAGCTCGGCCGGGCTCATGCCCCGCGGGTAGCAGTTGGTGGAGCCGCCCCCCCGTGCCCACATCCCTGCGAGCGCAGCTGCTCCCGGGCACACCCCGGCACACCCTGGCCCGGCCCGGGCACGGCAGCGGCTGCTGAGCCCTGCAGGTTTCGTTCCTACCCCCAGCACACGATCCTCGCCGCGACCCAGTTCTGCGAGCTGGCCCTGCCCTCTGCCCGGGCTTTCGCAGTGCCAGTCCTTGCTCCAAGCCAAGGCACGGCGGGATGATGGGGGTCTGCAGCCCCGCAGTGCCGAGCCAGCGGCAGGAAAATCTCCTGCCCGGCCACCACCGCCCCGGCCTCGCTGGCCTTGGCGGGACGCTGCGCGCTCGGGATGTCACCGCGTCCCCCCCGGGCTCAGGCGCTCCCAGCGCTCCGGAGCTGATGGAGCCGCCGGGGCCGGAGCCGGGCTCTGCCCTCCCCGGCGGAGCACGAGGAGCAGCAGCGGAGACTGTCGCGTCCTGGGACCGCGGGAGGGGACAGTGCCTGGGGACGTGCCACTCCGGCTGGCCGCGACTTTGGACAGCGCAGCGACACCTCGAGCTGGGAAAACCTCCGGGGTGCGAACCCTCCCCGGGGCTGCGGGGGCACCCAGGGACGCTGCGGGGACTCCGGCCATCCGACACCCCCCTTCCCGGGTCCCGGGGCCGCTCTGCGGGGCTCGGTGGGGAACCCCCTGTCTGTGGGACCCCGCCGCTGAGGGGGCGGCTCGGCCGGATCCCCCCCCCGCCCGGACGGGGACCCACTCGGGTAAACAAGTGAGTAACGGGGCGGGTCCGGCCCCGACTCGGACCAGCCGTGGGTGCTGCGGCCGCCGCCGGGGGGTCTTTGGGCACCGTCTCCGGGGGGCTGCGCCAGGGGAAGCTGCGGGGGCGATGGGGCCGGGGCGCGACCCCCGCCCGGAGGGAGCCCCGTCCTGAGCGGGGAGGGGGCGGAGAGGGACGGGGCCGGTTCCGGGGGGAGAGGCGAGCCCGGCCCTTCCCCCGCCCCCCCGCGGGGCTGAGCTGAGCCGAGTCGAGCTGAGCCGAGTCGAGCTGAGCCGGGTGGATCCCGCCGACAGCGAGGTAGGGCCCGGGTCTGCGCGGGGAGGGGAGCGCTGGAGGGGGGCGAGGGATGCGGGAGTGGGGAGGCTGAGGAGAACAAAGAGTCCACAAGTCTGGGATGGACGGACAGAGAGGCTGGGATAGATGGACAGAGACCGGGATGGGTGGACAGACCGCAGGGCTGAGATGGACGGACGGAGGGGCTGTGAGGGGCCCGTGGGGCTGTGCGGGGCTTTCGGCTCTCTCGGGGCTCTCCGGACACTCGCGTTCGGGTCATCCGCCCAGTTCACACACAGACCTGGGGATCGGGTGCGTTTCGGGGAAGAGGAAGTGGAGACCCCACGGGGGGAACGGAGACGTGATGTCCCCCGCTGTCTGTCTGTCCCCGGGGCCGGGGGTCCGAGGCGGGCACGTCCCGAGCTTCCCCTCGGCACCAGGATTTGCTCTGGGGGCTCCCCTGTCGGGACGGGTGCCCTGCGGCCGCCCCCGCCCAACCTCATGTCGGGGAAGAGCCGGGAAAGAGCCAGGAAAGGACCGGGAAAGGGCCGGGAAAGGAAAGGGCTATTTCGGGCGGCCGGAGTGGGCAGCCCAGCGGCCTTGACACCCTCGAGATGCCGCGATGCTGCGGGCGGGGCAGAAGCGGGGCGAGGGCCCTGGCACCGGCCCCCCCAGGGCTGCTGAGCCCCGGCTCCTGCACCCAAGGGCACCCAGGGTGCACCCCCAGCCACCCCTGCCTGGCTCCGGGGTCCTGGAGTTTGGGATGGGGATGGTGCTGGTTGTCTCCAAGCCAGCCCGGAGGTTCGGGCCCTCTGCCCTGGCCACAGCAGGGACAGGCGAGGACAGACACCGTGCCTGGCAGGAACCACCCTGTGTGTCACTGCTTCCCAGGAATGTCCTATGTCCTGAGTGTCCCGGGGATGTCCCTGCTCCAGGCCAGGCCAGGGCAGCTCCCCCAGCAGCAGGTCCTGTGATGACTGTGGGTCCAAGGAGGGACACTGAGGCCCTGCCAGGTCCCCATTCCCATGGTGTGGCCATGGCCTTTCCTGTCCCAGCTGATGACCTGGAGCTGATCTTCTGCCCCCAGAGCCCCAGCCTGGGGGGTGGGTGGCAGTGGGACCGTGTCCATCCCTCGCAACCATGGGACCACCTCCACCAGGGACACCAGGCTGTGGAGGCAGAAGGGATCCTAAAGGGAAAGTCCTTGTCCTGAAGAGGTCCAAACAGAGAGGAGGGACTGTCCACACAAGGAAAAAATGCAAATGTCCTGCAGCACCTTCTGCAAGGCTGCCCTGAGGCCAAGCACCAAGTCCAGCAGCAGAGCCCAGGCTGAGGGTGTACATGGGGTGTGTGGGGAGTCACTGCTGCCTGGTTTGGGGGTCTCTCTGCAGGTGTCTGTGCCCCACTGCCCAGCAAACTCCCCTCCCAGCTCCCTACCCTGGCCTGATCCTGCAAGCCCTGTGCCCAGTCCTGCCTGAGGAAGCCTGGGGAAGGAATGGGCTGAGGCAGGAGCAGATAAGGAGCAGCCTCCTGTTCCCCAACAGCCTCTTGCCTTTCCCTCGGATGTGGCCAGGGCAGGAAGCAGTGCCCAGTGGAGGCAGGGCAGCCATGGTGCAGCTGCAGTAGAACATCAACCCTCGGCCTCAGGCAGTGCCAGGAACCCCATTAGTGCCTGCCCCAGCTCCCCCTCCCTTGCTCCTGCCAGTGTCTCACAGCTCCAGCAGCACATTTCGGGTACAGCTCCTCTCCACCGGGATTTTACCCCAGCACCCCTTGCAAAACCCTTGCTCCCGTGGGATCTCTCTGGAAGGGTTTTGCCAGGTCCAGAACCCCAAACCCGAGTGCTGCCCGTGATGGGGGGAGAGGATGAGAGGGGACTCCCCCCGCCCCCGCATGATCCCTTTCCCGGAGATGCCGCTGGTTTGCTCTGGCACTGCCGGGGCTCCCTCTCTCCCGGCCCTGCGGCTGTTAAGTGGCCCCCTCGTTAATATTTGATTCCCTCTAAGTGCAGTCAGTGCCTGGCTGAGGCAGTTCTGAGCAGGGGGGCCCAGCTGCTCAGCCCCCAAGGCCACCCCAGGGTCCTCCCTGCCCTTGGGGTCGCTGGCCTGGCTGCACTGGGTGGTGGGTGAGGGTCTGAGTTGTGATTGCCACGGGGCAGAAGGGGGATGAAGGACAGGGAGGAGCTGGGCGATGGTTGGTTTGGAGCTTCTGGGCCCTGTGGTGCCTTGCCCAGCCATGGTGCCACCACAGGGAGACCCCCCCCGCTGGACACTGTGGGGAAGGGTCAGATCCTACCACAGGGAGCCAGTGGGCAGCCGAGAGCATCCCATGGCTCTGTGTCTCTGGGGGCTCTCAGGGGCAGCAGGGCAGCATCGACCCGCAGGCTCCTGACCCTCAGGGAGCAGAGGGTGTGCTCTGGGGCAGGGGAGACACACTAAGGGACAGCACCCCAAGCGCACCCCAAGAGTGTGAGCAGGCACGTGGCAAGGGACAGCAGGAGTGGGACCACCATGCCAGGCACCCACGTGGCATCACTGTTGGGCAGGGGGGAATTTGTCACCTCCCAGAGGACGTGGGAAAGGCTGGTGACTCCTCAGGGATCTGGAATGTCACGCCAAGGCCTGACCATGATCTGGAGGGCCCCGACACTTCTGGAGCCACCATGGACGGCCCTCAGGGACCAGCGAGAACAAACAGCAGCAAGTTTTGGCTCTTGGCTCATGGAAAAAGCCAGGCCTATCCTCACAGTGAATCACTGCTGTGATCTGCCAGCCCCCTGCACCGGGATGGGACGGGGATGGGGACGAGCCCCCGCTGCCACCCTGAGCCCCTTTCCCGCTCCCCAGGGCTGCAGCACCCACGGCACAGCTGGTGACGGGTGCACAGGTGGGGCTGGGTGGGTGCCAGCACCCTCAGCCCCACGTCCCACCTGGGTGAGGCCCCAGAGGAAGATGTTGCAATGCCTGGCCCCGTCCCAGCCCCCGGGCTGTGGGATCGGCGCGTGCCTCAGGCGTGTGCGGTGGCTCCCAGCCCTGCGGCCACCCTCCAACCAGGGGCTGGAGAGGGGGGGTGGTGAGGGGTGTCCGGCTGTGGGACATGGTGCAGGGATCACCTGGGACATGGGGACACAGAGCAGGGATCACCCGGGACATGGGGACATGGAGCAGGGTGGGGTGATGGACCAAACACCTGGTTTGGCACTGATCGGGGCCAGCCTGAGGTTTGACCTGGGAACAGTGGACAGGTGGCAAGTGCCACCCTGCACAAGGGGGAGGCAAGGTTGCCAGGATCCCAGAACTGGAGGGCTCTGCAGTGTGGGTTTTGCAGGGGTGGATGGTTGGGATCCAGCTGGGCATCCCACTGGGGCCACTGGGCTGAGGACTGTGCCAGCCCGGGAGCAGGATGGGGCAGGCAGGGTGACAAGAACATCCACAGCCTGGAGAAATGGGTCCCAGGAGGAGAGGAGGGGTCTGTTCCCTGCAAGGGATTGTGTCCCCAGGGTGTCCGGTCCCCACAGTTGCCACGTCTCTGCTCTGTCCCACATCATCCCATTTGCAGCCTGGACTAATTAGTAGTGGAAGCCTGTGCAGGGCCAGGAGTTGGACTCGATGATCCTTGTGGGTCCGTTCCAACTCAGGATATTCCATGATTCTGATTCCCGGCTGCCAGATGCTTCTCAGCCCCGGGTCACTGCCCAGTGAGGCAGAGTGGCACTGACCAGGTTGCCCATGGCCACAGTCCATGTGCTCTCAGTCACTGTCCCGGTGTCAAACCCTTGGCTCCCGGTGGGGGGGGGTCCAGGGGAGCAGCGCAGGGATGTCACCACCCACACAGGCTGTGGCTTGGCCACAGTGCCAGGGTTGCAGCACACAGCTCCATACATGGATGTCCCAACCTGTGCCTCAGCTTCCCCCACACACTACAGGGATAAGGCTTCTCCCCACTGAGCCAGGAGTACAGTACAGGGATGGGGGGAGTGTCAGGATTACGCCCCAGGGCAGCCACCCTGTGCCCGCATCCTTGAGAGCAGGTCCCTGCACTGTGACAGAGGGCGAACATCCCAGGGCTGTCAGGCTGTGTCCCCTGGAGTAGGAGTGAGCCAAGCTGCCCGTGTTGGGCCGTGCTGGGATCTGGCCTCGTGGCTGCAGCTCCACGTGGCTCGTGGCCCAGGACGGTTAATCCCTGCAGCTGCAGGGCTGGGCCCTCAGCACCCACCCCGGCTGCACCCGGAGCCAGCACGAGCTGGGGTCCCAGTGTCCCCCTCCATGGGCTGGGCTTCTGGCAGGGTGTCCCCCTCCATGGCCCTGGGGGACCCCACATCTGCAGGCTCAGGGTGGGTGACGGGGAACAGCCCTAAACCCCCTCACTTCTCCCTGCAGGGCAAGGCAGGCTCGGTGCTGGCAGTGGAGGTCACAGGCCATGGAGCCGAGTCAGGAGGGTGCCTGAAGCTGCCAGAAGGAGCGTGAAGGGGTGGGGGAAATGGAGCCCCCCAACAGCAGCGTGGCTGGGCCGGCACACTCGTGTTTCGGGGTGTTCAACGCCAGCGACGGCCGCGCCAACGCGCGGAACAGCATCGCCTCGCCCTGGTTCTCCACAGCCTTCGGCCTCATCGGCCTCTGCTCCAACCTCTTCGCCCTCTGCGTCCTGCTCAGCTCCTCCCGCAAGCTCTCCAGCCACGCCCGCTCCTCCTTCCTCGTCTTCCTCTGCGGGCTGGTGGTCACGGACTTCATGGGGCTGCTGGTGACAGCCTCGGTCATCATCCCCTACCACTTCATCAAGTTCCCCTGGGCCGAGGTGGACCCCGACTGCCACCTCTGCAACTTCCTCGGCTTCTCCATGGTGTTCTTCGGGCAGTGCCCGCTGCTGCTGGGGGCCACCATGGCCGGGGAGCGGTTCCTGGGCATCAACCGCCCCTTCTCCCGCTCCACCAGCATCTCCAAGCGCCGTGCCTGGGCCATGGTGGGGCTGGTGTGGGGCTTCTCCTGCCTGCTGGGGCTGCTGCCGGTGCTGGGGCTGGGCCGGTACACACTGCAGTTCCCCGGCTCCTGGTGCTTCCTCACCCTCCTGCCCGACACCGGCGACATCATCTTCTGCCTGCTCTTCGCTCTGCTGGGCATCCTGTCGGTGCTGCTCTCCTTCATCCTCAACACCGTCAGTGTGGTCACGCTCTGCCGCGTCTACCACGACCGCGAGTCGGTGCAGCGGCGCCGCGACAGCGAGGTGGAGATGATGGTGCAGCTCGTGGGCATCATGATCATCGCAACCATCTGCTGGATGCCCCTCCTGGTGAGGCCCCTGACCTGATGCCCCCTCGTCACCGCTCCTCCATGTCCCCCCTGGGTCTTGGTGTCCCCCCTGCTCCTCCTCGTGGGGCCTCAGCCTTGGTGTGTCCCCCCCCTCCACCCTCCTCCATGTCCCTCCTGGGTCTTGGGGTGTCCCCCTGCTCTTCCCAGTGAGGTCCAAGGTTTCAGTTTGTCCCCATCATGTTCCTGCTGGTGAGGGCCTAGGTCTGGGGGTGTCCCCTTGGTGAGACCCCCCGGGTCTCAGTGTCCCCCTGTGCCACCTCTCTGCACTCCAGGTTGGCCCTTGGGTTATGGGCTCTGAGGCTCAGCATCGCCTGCAGGCAGAGCAGGTGCTCCCTGGTGCCCAAACCAGCCTGGGACCTCCCTCCAAGGGGCTCAGTGCCTGGACCCTCATCATTTCCCCCACCCCCACGTGGCTCACAGACCCCCCAGTGACGCTTTGCCCCTTTCCCTCGCCCAGATCTTCATCGTGCAGACGGCGCTGCAGCACCTGCCCGGCGGGCGGGCACAGGAGCTGCCCACGGACACGCAGGAGATGCTGCTGATCTACATCCGCATGGTCACCTGGAACCAGATCCTGGACCCCTGGGTGTACATCCTGTTCCGGCGGGCGGTGCTGCACCGCGTGTACCCCCGGCTGCGCCCCCGGCCCTCCATCGTGTCCCTCACCCCCTCCCTGCGCCGCAAGCTCACCGCCGGCTCCGTCCTGCAGTAGCCCCCCCGGGATGGGGGGACACGGCCGGCCCCCCATCCCGCCCCCTCCGTGGGTCCCCATCACCTGCATCCAGGGGCTCTCCCTGCCCCCCCCACCCCCCCCGAGCCCTGGCAGGGGGCACAGAGCCGCTCCCCCCTCCCCGTCCCCAATAAAGCACAGTTCGTGCAGCTCTCGGTGCTCGCTGGGGGTGAACACCCGGGGGGGGACCCTGGGAGGGTGGCCCAGCCCTGCTGACAACCACAGCAACAGCCCTTCTCCTCCAGCCTCTGCTTTAATGACCCACAGCCACTGCCCACCACGCTTTGGGGGTTCTCGGGGAGGTGGGTGGGCTGGGTGCCCTGCTGCCCCCCAACCCAGGGGACAGACCTGGGTGCACTCGGGAGGGTGGGGGGCACAGGATGGGGACCCCCACCAGCACTGCCAGCCCCAGGTGGGGTGGGGACGAGGTGGGGACATGAGGAGGGGACGGGAGCGAGGGGCACTGCCCCCCCTCCAGCTACTCCTGCCCCTCCTTGGGGTGACAAACGGCCGCCCACACCTCGGCCACGAACTCCGGGGGGAAGGCAAACTCGCCCAGCACCGAGTCCAGCCCGCGGGCGAGTTGGGCCGCGCCGGGGCTGCCCTTGGCTGCCTCCACCATCGTCGAGGCTGGGGGAGAGAAGGGACAGGTCAGGGGCTGGAGCTGGGGCAGGAGCCGGGGAAGGGGCAGGCGCTGGAACTAGGGAAGGACCCTTGCAGGAGCTGGGGAAGGAGCAGGGGCTGGGGAAGGGGCAGGGTCTGGGCCAGAGGGCGGGTCAAGGGCAGGTCCGGGTCAGGGTCCAGGCCCCCCCAGCTCACCCAGCTCGCTGTCGCGGATGCCCATGTAACTCTCCAGCAGATCATCCACCCGGCGAGCAGCTTCTTCCTCGGAGGGGCTGGGCTGGGGGACCCGGGGGGTGAGTGCTGGAGACCCCCTGCTCCCACCGAGCCGTGCCGGGGGGCACTGCGGGCGTGGGCAGCAGAGGGGGCACCCAGGGGTGCGGGGATGCTCGTCCCCACCTCAGCACGGTGTGAGCAGCTGTGGGTCAGGGTGGGGGCTCAGGGCGGGTCTTACCCCCTCCTCCAGCACGGCCGGGCCCTGTGTCCGCAGCCGCAGCGTTTCCTTCCCCGTGGCCACTCTGCCTTCGCCCGGGGATTTGCTGCTCCGCGTCCGCTGCCCGATCATGTCTGTGCCCCAGCGTGGGGAGAGAGGTGGGGTGAGGGCCAAGGCAGGGCCTGGCACCCTCAGCCCATCTCTGCCCACTTCCCAGCCATTCCTCAGCCCCCCGGGGGGCACTGCAGGGTGAACTATGTGTGGGACAGGGGTGGTGTGGGGAGGACACCCAGGGGTACAGGGTGGGGATGCTCATGGTTACGGGGTGTTCATGGATGCCCAGGACAGGGCACACAGAGGAATGGGAGTGCCCACAGGGAGTATGAGCAGGTGTGGGGACTCCTTGAAGAGTGCCTACATAGGTGCAATGTAGGGGTGCCCCGGGGTACACAAAGAGTAGGGGTGTAGGTTAGGGGTGTACATGGAACAGAGGTGGATCCTGCGAGGCACTTCACCCCTGGGGAGGGGGCTGCAGGGCCACAGGGGCTGGGGACAATTCCAAGGTTTCCCTAGTCCCCAGCACAAGAGCAGGGAGAGCCCCTGACTGACCGAAGGCCTTTTTGGGCTGGACCAGGCGGAGGGTGAAGGGCTGGGCCCGCGGCAGCTCCCGCAGCATCCGGGCGACTTCGTAGTGTCGGCAGCCCACAATGGTGTGGTCGTTGATGGCCTCGATGCTGTCCCCCACACACACCGTCTGCAGCCGGTTGATGATGCTCCCCTCCTTGATCCTCTGGGGGTGGGGGGACAGGGACACACAGCAACAAGGTGGCACAGTGGGACAGTCAGACACAGCCCCCATCCTACCCACCACACAAACACCTCTGTGATCCCATGGCCTATAGTAGCTGGGTCAGGCAGGGAGGGTCCCCCCAAATTTCCCCACGGCAGGGGAGACCCCCAGGACCAGGGTGGACCCAGGGGGGAGTCAGGGAGGAGCCTGGTCACAGGGAGGGGGTGCAGCAGGGATGTCACCCACAGGGCCAAAGCCCCCAGGGCTGCCCTGAGCCCAGCCCGGCCCCCCAGGGGAGTTCACCTTGATGAAGGCGTAGCCAGCCCCGTTGTCTGTGATGGTGAGGCCAAGTGCATCCTCCGTCTTTGTCACCTCCACCTCCTTGGTCTCGCCCCGGACGTGGGCAAAGATGAAATCCTCGAGGCCAATCTGCCCCCCCAGTAGCTTCTGCATGTCCACTTTGTGCGTGTTGAGCGTGCAGAAGAGGATCTACCCCGGAGAACCCCGTCAGCAGGGGCTGATGATACCCCAGCAGGGCAGGGGGTGTTGGTGTTGGGGCCCAGGGCAGGAGTCAACCATGGCAGGGTACAGTCAGGTCTGGGCACTGCTAGAGCAGCAGAGTCCAGAGACCCCCAGCCTGCCCAAGGACCCCACACTGCCCCATCCCCACGCACCTTCCCACAGTGCCAGGCAGCTGGAATCAGCCAGGGAACAGGTAGCCCCAGCTCCCTGCCCACTTGCAGGGGGGAAACTGAGGCAAGACTCCCCCCATCCCTCCCCAGAGGAGCCAATAGAGACCAGAGACTAAAGCATTCTTTTCCAGGACATTCTGGGGACTGCATTTACAGGCAGTTGGGGACTCGTGGGAGCCCAGGCCTCAGCCAGTGCTTCAGGGCTGGTGTCCCCCCTCGGGCACAAAGCCCCCTCCCCGTGTGCCACAGCCCCTCACCTCGGTGGGCGAGATGTCGAAGACCTCGGCGATTTTGGCGTAGAGCTCCTTGACGTTGGTGAAGCCCTCGATGCGCCCCGTGGGGCTGCCGTGGGCCAGCTGAGTGTGGAACACCAGCCTGGGCCGGGCCCGGGGGGCCCGGGGGGCCGCGGGGGCCTCGGTGGGGGGAGGTTCAGGGGTCCCCGGCTCCTGCCCCACGCCGTTCTCCATGGGGCCCCCCTCGGGGGGCTGCCGGCCGTGCCTGCCCACCCGCTGCATCCCGGCGGCACCGCTGAATTATGGATGGGGCTGGCTCCCCGCCGGCCGTAAGGTGATCCCCGCGCCCGGGAACCTGAGCTGGGGGGGCAGGTCACCCGCGGGGATCGGGTGAGCTCTGCCACGTAAGAAGGGCCCTGGACAGGCTGGAGGTGGGAGAGCAGAGCCGCTGCCATCACACCCCTCCCTGGCTGGGCACTGACCTACCACAGCACCTCTGGGAATAGATCTCCAGGATCAGCTCCAGAGTCTTCTCTGAGCACGAACACACGAGACCAGAGTGGTTTTCTCCCACGTTTATTTGCTCCCATCTCCAGCCCAAGCCCAGCAGCACCAGGAGATGGCAAACCAGAGATGCAGCTACAGAGCACAGGCCTGGCAGGCGAGAGGTGGGGGAAGCACCCCAGCCCCCCATTAGAGCCAGGGCCAGGCCCACATAGTGCTAAGTAAGAAAATAAGACACTCTCTAATTACACAGTCTGAGATTAGTGACAGGCAGCCCCGAGGACACTGACCCCGGCACAGCATGGCCAGATGTGGCTGCCAGCACAGTGGTCCCACAAGAGCAGGGGGGCTCAGGTAGGGGGCAAGGGGTCAGGAGCAGGAGCTGAAAGCCAGTGCAGCACACCCAGGGTCCCCACTGTGGGAAGGGGTCAGTCCCAGCTCCCCTGGCACAGGGGTCCCCACCATGGGAGAGAGTTGGTCCCAGCTCTGCCATGGGAAGGGGTAAATCCCAGCTCCCCCCAGCCCAGGGGTCCCCACTGCAGGAAGGGGTCTGTCCCAGGGGTCTGTCCCAGCTCCCCTCCCGCAGGAGGCAGTTTATTGCCTTCAGGAGCTCCCTGCCCAGTCCCAAAGGTGGGGGAAAGAGGGGCCAGGCAAGGTGACAGGGACAGTGGCTGAAGGCACCCATGGGGATGATTAAATAAAGGCAGAGGCAGGGGGAAGGAGCTGCCCCCAGCCCCACTGCGGGATGGGACCAAGGGGTTCCCAGGCTGGTCTGGGGCTGGGAGGCAGTGCCAAGCTCCAGGGACTCCCGGTCACTTCACTGCCTCCCCAGGGACTCCTGGTCATCCCCTGCTGCCCCGCCGGCACCATAGCCCCAGGTCACCCTGGAAGAGTCAAGTTCCCTCCAGGCCAGAACCCGCCAGCACCTCCCCATCAGGCTTTGGGGAGCCCCTGGTTGAGCAAGGCAGAGCTGGGGGGCTCCTGGGAGAGTGGGGGTTGCTCACACCACCAGTGACCCCTCACCCAGCACCACACTGGATGGGCTCTCAGCTCTGTCACCACCTCTCCCCCGAAGCTCACGGTCTCTGGAGCCGGTGCAGCCGCAGGGTCGGGTGCTCTGGGCTGGGGGGGTCCCGGCTCACGCTGAAGGTGCGAGGGGTGGGGGGGAAGCAGCCGGACCCCCGGCAGAGACTGTCCCTTGCGTGAGCTCCAAGGGACAGGGACAGGGTCCAGCCAGCCCCAGGCTCCAGAGGGACTGGTCCTCTCACAAGTGTTCACTGAGGAGGGAGGAAAGCACAGCTGAGTCACAGAATCCCAGAATGGTTTGGGTTGGAAGCGACCTTAAAGCTCATCTCGTTCCACCCCCTGCCACGGGCAGGGACACCTTCCACTAGCCCAGGTTGATCCCCATCCAGCCTGGCCTTGGACACTTCCAGGGATGGGGCAGCCACAGTTGCTCTGGGCAACCTGTGCCAGGGCCTCCCCACCCTCACAACCAAGAATTCCTTCCCAATCTCCCATTTAACCCTGCCCTCTGGCAGTGGGAAGCCATTTCCCCCCCCTTGCCCCTCGATCCCTTGTCCCAAGTCCCTCTCCAGCTCTCCTGGAGTCCCTTTAGGCCCTGGAAGGGGCTCTCAGCTCTCCCTGGATCCTTCTCCAGGTGAACCCCCCCAGCTCTCTCAGCCTGGCTCAAGAGCAGAGGGGCTCCAGCCCTTGGAGCATTTCTGTGGCCCCCTCTGGACTCACTCCAGCAGCTCAATGTCTTTGAATGTGGGGATACCCCCTGAACTCAGGGACGGGGCTTCCCTCTCCCACAGCTCCCCCGAGCAGCTCTGAGCCCATTCCTGTCCACTCCCTCCTTGCTCAGCTCCCATCACCCCCTGCCCTGTGTTCCCAGCCCTGTGCTCACCTGGCGATCCGGGACAGGATCTCCTTGACGCGCAGCACCAGCGGCTCGTGCTGCAGGGGGTTGCTCTCGATGGCACTGTGCAGTTTGGCCATGTAGAAGTCCAGGGTGCTCAGCGTGGGGGTCTCCCCGGTGCCTGGGAGGTGACAGCCTGGTGAGCAGGTCCCCACCCAGCCCTGACCATGCACTGGTGACTGGGGAAGGGACCTCAGCAGCCAGTGTCATCTCCTGTTGCAGGACAGAGCCCGCACCGGCACAAATCCTGGAGCACGTGGATTTGGGCCAATTTGGGGCACAGCTGTGAGTGTGGCTCCAGAGGAGGATGGCTCCCAGCCTGCCCTGCTCCAGGACAGGGGAGCCAGCTGGCTGTCACATCCCTGGGCTCCCCAAGTGCTGCAGGATCCCAGCCCAGCATCAGATGGGCTTGCCACCACCCTGCTGCCCCACAGTGCCCCTTCACCTGGGATGGGGAGCCCACAGTGCCACTGTGCAGGGGTCCCCACAGCTGAGGAGGCCCTATGGTGCCCCTCTGCCCAGGGAGGGTTCCAGCAGCCAGGGCGGGTCCCACATTGTCCCACTGCACCAGCACTGAGCCCTGGCACCGGGGAGCCCCGTGGCTGCCCCCAACTCACCGGGGATGGGCAGGGAGGAGAAGCTGGCGGTCAGGGCCTGCCGCACCGACTGGAGCTGCTGCTGCAGGGCCAGGGTCTGCCGCTCCTCCTGCGCCAGCTCCTGCTCCAGCTTCTCCTTGGCGCAGTTCATGCTCTCCGTGTGCTTCTGCAGGATGGCATTCTGCTCCTCAAACTCCGTGTTCATCTTCCGCAGGCGCCGCAGCTCAGCCTCCCGGGCTGCCGGGACAGCGCCACGTCAGTGGGATGGACCCCAACCCCACCTCAGCCCAATCCCTTCCCGAAGCCACAGCTCTTCCAAGAGGCTCAGTGCCACCAATGCCCAGGCTCCAGGCTGGTCCCTCCATCCAGCCTTTCCAGGGACCTTCCACAGCCTGGATCTGGCAGCCCCTCACCTTTGTTTTGGTCCAAGAACTCCTCGGTGAAGATGGGCACATCAAAAGTGGAGAAGGTGTCGCTGCACTCGCCAGCCTGAGGGATGAGAGGGAGGGCTCAGGCAGGGCTGAGGCCCCCAGAGGGGACCTCAACCCCTTGGGGTTGGGCAGATGAGGGGCACCAGGATAGGAGTGAGGGGTGGCTCTGCCCAGGTAGGTGGGGAGGGAGGCTACACTCTGCCTCCTGCCTCTCCAGAAACCTGGGATTCACATCCCTGAGCCTCCCTCTGCCCACCCACCCGTGCAGCCAGCCCAGCTCCCTGGACTGAGCCCAGCAGTGCCTTAGTTCCCCCACACAGGCAGACTAACTGGGGCCTTACCTTGTGCCCGTTGAGCAGGGTGTTCACACCCGCAGAACCTGCGTCCTCTGCAAGGTAGGAAGGAAGGGAGTCACCCCGGCAGCCAGACCCCATCCCCTAAGGCTCTGGCAGTGCCTGGCCAGATCCCAGCAGACCCTGCTCTCACAACCCACCTTTTTTGATCTTCTTCTCCTGGATCTTCTCTGTGCACATCTTGTAGGCCTCTGACTGCTGGTATTCCCGCAGCTCCTTCATGTACTGCTGCTTCTCCCGCTCCGCCTCATCCAGGTACCGCTGCGGTCACAGAGGGACCTCAGCCCAGCCCAGCCCCAGGCTCCCAACCCTCCCAGCCCAGCACTGGGACCAGCTCCAGCCCTGCAGGGAGCCAAGGCGTTTGGGCTGCAGGCTCTGGAGCTCCCCAGCCTGGGGGTCTCTCCCAGGGGGCCACACCTGCTTCTCCGAGAGCTGCAGTTTGCTCCACTCCGCTCCCAGCATCTTGGTGATCTCCGGGAAGGGCAGGTCGGGGTGTTGGGTGCGGATCTGCTCGCGCCGCTCATTCAGGAAGCGCACGTAGCCCGTCACGGGGGCTTTGGGGCCGTTGGGGAGGATCTTCTTCCTCTTCTTGCCCTTGGGCCAGCCCCTCTTCTTCACTGGCTGGCACCCGGGGGGAAGGGACAGAGGGGTCAGAGCACACAGTGCCATCGGGACACGGGAGCAGGGCCCAGACCCACCCAGGCCCCCTGGCCCTCCAGGGAAGGTCTGGGAGATTCCTCGGCCCATTGCCCAGCGGAGGGACAGGGACAGCCCCACACCTCGAACCCTGTGGGCAGGGACATGGGCACCAGGGCTCACCTCCTCCTCGCCATGTGGCTTCTCACCACCCATCCGTGCCGACTCTCCCTTCTCCTGCTTGATGGCCACCAGAAAGTTCCCATGCTGAGCCTTGCCCGTGGCATGTCTGCAGCCAGAGAGCACCGTCAGGGAGGGCTGGGACACCGCCGGGGCCAACGGTGACACATCCCCTGGCAGCACAGCCTCGTGCCCACCAGATCCTCCCAGATTCCCTCACCCAAACAGCCCCAAACCTGGCACTGAAGCCCCTGTTCCCATGAGGGGAGGCCACAGTGGAGTGATGGGGCCGGAGCAGAGCCCAGCACTGGCCGAGAAAGGCAGCCCTGGGCACACTAAAGCTGCCCTGAGGTCCAGTGGCAGCCCTGGGACGTGCCAGGGACATTTGGAAGAGGGCTAGTGCTACTCTTGAGGGCAGGTAACAGCAATGCCATCGTGTCAGTGACAGCCCCTGCCTGTCACCTGGGCCCAGGACACACTTCGGTGAGAAGTCCCAAGGGGCAGAAACCTGCTGATCCTCCTCTGCAAGGGAGAAGGAGCTGCAGGGTTTTGGATCCTGGCTCCAGGAGCACCACCTGGAAGCATCACCCACACCCAAGGAGCCCTGGAGGCAGAGGGTGAGGGCAGGGCGTCGGCCCGACCCGCTCCAGCCACAACCGCCCCAGCAGGTTCCTGCTGCCTGGGACACCACCCCAACACCCCGAGCAGCTCCAGCCCCGCTCTCCAAATCACTGCTGTGGCTTTAGGGATCTGCAGCTGCCTTGGGCAGAGCCTCCCTGTCCCACCACAGCATCACCCTGGGGCCCCCCAGCCCCTCCTCCAGCCGGCTCCATCCCACAGCCCCCGTCCACTCACACCCCAAGGCAGCTCCTGCTCTGTTGGAAATGTCCCCACTATGTTGGAGGAGCCACAAAGGGCTCCAAAGTGTCACCCATCAGTGCCTGCTTGGGTTCCATCCAGGTCCCCAGACCTGGGAACCAGCCCAGGGCCAAGCACAAGCCCCAGCAAGGACAGAAGACACAGCGTACCAGACACAAGTGTACCAGAAGACACAGCAATCCTGACCCACTCAGGATCCACCCTGGAATTCCCCTTGTGTTTGTCATATCATGTACCTGGAGTAGACCCAAACTTCCCAGAGATCCCAACCCACTGCTACCCACTTATCACCTGTCCAAGCCACCCTTGCAGTTAATTTAGGGGGGCCCCTTCCATGAGTCCCCAGGACACTGCCCATCACTGCACCAGTCCTTGTGGATAAAGTGGGTGCCCAGCACAAGATCCCACTGGGATCAGAGCTCAGCCAGTGCCCTGCAGCCCACAAAACCCCATGGGAAGGTGTGAGACCACCTCTTCTCCCACCTTCTGGGGGAAAAGAACCCCCCAGGGCTGTGCAGGGACCTGCCAGCCTTGGGCTTTATGACGTCCACCAGCAATATTCCCAGTGATGCCGACAGCATCATCCAGCCCAGCCAGGAACACCAACACCCTCCAAGGCCAGACAGATCCTTGCCCCCCCCTTCCTGTGATCTGGATTCCTCTCATGCCTAAGGATGTTTTAAAAAGTAAAGTTATTTCAGGCAAGATTCTTTCTCTGGAATCCACCTCCAAGGCGCTTCCCCATCTGTGCCAGGAGGGCCAAGGCCAGCTCAGGACAGCACAAATCCCAGGGGAATTCAGCCCACATTGGCCCTGATCTCCCGAGACGCTTAGAGTCACAGAATCCCAGAATATCCTGAGCTGGAAGAGACCCACAAGGATCATCCAGTCCAACTCCTGGCCCTGCACAGACACCCCAACAATCCCACCCTGTCCCTCACAGCATTGTCCAAACGCTCCTGGAGCTCTGGCAGCCTTGGGGCCGTGCCCACTGCCCTGGGGAGCCTGGGCAGTGCCCCAGCACCCTGTGGGGGAAGAACCTTTCCCTGAGATCCATCCCAACCCCCTGGCACAGCTCCAGCCCTTCCCTGGCTCCTGTCCCTGGTCCCAGAGCAGAGCTCAGTCCCTGCCCCTCCGCCTCCCCTGGGCAGGAGCTGCAGCCCCCGAGGAGTCTCCCCTCAGTCTCCTCTGCTCCAGCTGAACCAGCCGAGTGCCCTCAGCTGCTCCTCAGACCCTTCCCCTCCAGACCCTTCCCCAGCTCCGTGTCCCTCCTTTGGACACTCTCCAACAGCTTCAGATCCCTCTGACACTGTGGCCCCCAAACAGCCCCCAGGACTCAAGGTGAGGCCGCCCCAGGTCAGGGCAGAGCAGGACAATCCCTTCCCTGGCGCATGCAGATCCCACCCAAGGTTTGAAAAGGTCTTCTGCCACTCTTTCCCCAGGGACACTGACACAGGACAGGGGGATGGGGTGACAGGAGGAGGGTGGCACTTACAGCACGGCGGTGGGCGGCTGCTTGGTGCTGTGGGCCATGGGTGGGGGTCTCACTGCACCCCTCGGTCAGCACCCTGTGGGACAGAGCCCAGCTGGCACCGTGCCACGGGGGCAGGGGGCTGTGGGTGCTCCAGGGGGAAAAGATCATCGATCCCTCGCTAGTCTCCCCCCTGCTGAAGCCCCCTTCCCCTCCGCAGGGAAAACACAGGATTCCCCCCCCCCCCCCCAAATGGCATCTCCTCCCCAGCCAGCCCCTAACTGGCCCCCCCAGGGGAGCTCCCTGCCCCCCGGATCTCCAGACCCCTCCCACTGACCCCCCCCCGGGATCCCACCGCAGGCCCCCAAAGGGCTCATCCCCGTAACCCCCCTCTCCCCGCGATCCCCAGGGCCCCGCGCAGGACTCCCCCCTCCCCCCGGGGTCCCACCTCAGCCCCCCCAGAGCCTCCCTCACCCCCTCCCCGCGATCCTCCCTCTGGGCCCCCTCAGCTCACTCGGGACCCCAAACAGTTTCACCCCCACAACACCCCGCCCTCTCCAGTGCCCCCTCACCGGACGCCCCCCGCCTTCTCGGGGTCCCACCTCAGCTCCCCCCCGGGCTCTCCTCAGTAAGACCCCCACGCCCGCCGCGATCCCGGGTGCCTTCCCCACCGGCTCCCCCGCAGCCCCCTGGGGGTCTCCCCCACAAAGACCCCTCACAGACCCCCCCCGGCCCCTCACAGAC
>NW_020885037.1:133645-135908 GCF_003945725.1 Corapipo altera
ATCGCCCCCTCCCGGACCCGCCGCCGCCGCTCGCCCTGGTCACGCCCCTCTATTATTATGCAAATGAGGCTTCGGCCGCCGCCGCTCCCGATTGGCCGCGCGCCGCCGGCCCGCCCAGCGCTGCCTCGCGTGGATTGGTCGGGGGCGGTGACGTCATGCAGAAGCGGCGGAAGTGGGGCGGGGCCGGCCCGCGCGGCGCGCGCGCGCGGCGGGACCCTCCCCCTCCGACCAATCAGCAACGGGCGCGGGGACGAGGAAGTGCTATGGGGAGGGCGGAGCCTTAAAGGGGTAACGGCACCGACTAGCCCTGGGCGACGCCTTAAAGGGGCAACGGCGCGGCGAGGTCCCACCTCCACCGGCCCCCAGACCTTGTTCCAGTGATCCCCAGTGACCTCCCAGTGCTCCCAGTAACCCCAGTGCCCACCTCAGGGCTTATCTAGAGACCCCAGTTACCCTTTCCCAGCAGCCCCAGTATCCCACGGGTGATCTCAGTGGTCTCAGCACTCACCTCTGGGGTCCCAGTGGCGCCTCACCGCTCCCAGTGACCCCAGTGCCAAGCAGGGGGTGTCCATGACACCAGTAGCCACCCCAGAGTCTCAGTGAACCCAGTACTCCCCCCATACTTCTCCCAGTTACCCCAGTAACTGGGGTACTGCTCCCAGTCACTCCATTACCTACACAAGAGGAGATCCCAGTCACCCCAGGACCTCCAGGCTGCTCACAGTCACCCCAGTATTCACCCAGCTGGGTATCCCCATGATGCCTGTAAGTCAGCCTAGAGTCCCAGTGATCCCAGTACTCCTCTCAAAGAGGTTCCCAGTGACCCCAGTACTGCTCGTACTGGTCCCAGTCACCCCAGTACTTACTCAAAAGGGCGTCTCATTTGCCCCAGTGTCCCCACACTGCTTCCAGTGACACCAGTATTCACCCAAAGGGTGGGATTCTACAACTCCAGTAGCCACCCCAGAGTCCCAGTGACGCCAGTATTCCCTCCACGCTGCTCCCAGTCACCCCAGTACTGCCCATACCACCCTATTGCCCAGAAGGTCCCAGTTACCTCAGTACCCCCACATCACTCCCAGTGACTCCAGTACTCACCCAAGCAGGGGGTCCCCACGGCTTCAGTAGTCACCCCAGCATCCCAGTGACCCCAGTACCCCCCCACTGGTTCCAGTGCCCATCAGCAACAGCACACTCAGCCCCTGTACTGTCACCCCTGTAGTCTGACACACTCCATTTGGGTGCATACTGGGATACTGGGATTACTGGGAGCAGCGCTGTGGTGCACTGGGGTCACTAGAACTCTGAGGTGACTACTGGCATCATTGGGACTCCTGCTTGGGTAGGTACTGGAGTCACTGGGAGCAGTGTGGAGGTACTGGAGTAACTGGGAGCTCCTCTTGTGTGGGTAATGGGGTGACTGGGACCATTATGGGCTGTACTGGGATTACCAGTAGCACTGGGGGGGGAGTACTGGAGTCACTGAGATTCTGGTGTGACTACTGGTGTCTTGGGGACCCCCTGCATGAGTGGGTACTGGGGTGACTGGGACTGTAATGGGCAGTGCTGGGGCTACTGGGAGCAGTGTGGGGATACTGGGGTGACTGGGACCTCCCCTTGTGTAGGTACTGGGGTGACTGGGATCGTTATGAACCGTCCTGGGATGGATGACTCAGGGTGGTGTGGTGGTTCTGGGGGTCACTGGACTGTTATGGGCAGTACTGGGGTGACTGGGAGCAGTGTGGGGGGTAGTACTGGAGTCACTGGGAGAAGTGTGGGGGCAGCACTGGTGTGACTTGGGACTGTCATGGGCAGCACTGGTGTGACCGGGAGTAGTGTGGGGGTGGTACTGTGGTCACTGGGAGAACTGTGGGGATATTGGGGTCTTGGGAGTGTTATGAGCAGCACTGGTGTGACTGGGAGCAGTGTGTGGATACTGGTGTTACTGGGAGCAGTATGGACAGCACTAGTGTGACTGGGAGCAGTATGGGGGTACTGGTGCGACTGGGACCGTCATGGACGGCACTGGTGTTACTGGGAGCAGTATGGGGGTACTGGTGTGACTGGGAGCAGTATGGACAGCACTGGTGTAACTGGGAGCAGTGTGGGGGTACTGGTGTGACTGGGAGCAGTACGGACAGCACTGGTGTGACTGGGACCGTCATAGACAGCACTGGTGTGACTGGGAGCAGCGCTGGCACAGCACTGGTCTAACCGGGAACCCCCCCCCCCCCCCCCTACCCCCCCCCCCCCCCGGCACCAT
>NW_020885037.1:136008-145678 GCF_003945725.1 Corapipo altera
CCCCCCACCCCTTCCCCGCCCAGGAGGCGGCTCCGCACGGGGCGGGAGGGGGTCACCGTCCCCCCCCGGTCCCTCCCAGTCCCTCCCAGTCCCTCCCAGTGCTCCCTCCCGCCCATCCGCTCCCGGCGGGCCCGTCCCGCGGTGCTTCCCGGGCCGTCCCGGGCCATGGCGGAGCCGCCGCAGGGCGCGGGGCCGGCGCTGTCGCTGCGGGCTCGGCTCAGCTTCGCGTGCGGGCACTTCCTGAACGACGCCTGCTCGGCGCTGTGGTTCACGTACCTGCTGCCCTTCCTGCACGCCGTGCTGGGCTACGGGCACGGCGGGGCCGGGGCGCTGCTCCTGGCCGGCCAGGCGGCCGACGGGCTCTGCACGCCCCTGCTCGGCTTCGAGGCCGACCGGGCCCGGGGCTGCGGCCGCTGCGGGAGGAGGAAGGGCTGGCACCTGGCCGGTGGGTGCGGGGGGCGTGCGGGACCGGGGGGGGGACAGGGAGGAGAAGGGACATCTGGCCCCTGGTGGGTGCAGAGGACGGCGGGGACTGAAGGGAGCAGAGTGGATGGGGGGTGGCCCCGGGAGAACCTTTGTGGGGTGCCCTGGGTGGAGGGGGGTGAGCCGGGAAGCCCTTCTGGGGTGTCTGGGTTGGGGGACGTCCAGCAGAGCCTTTCTGGGGGGTCTGGGTTGGGGGACGTCCAGCAGAGCCCTTCTGGGGTGCTCTGAGTGGAGGTGACCCAGTGGAAGCTTTCTAGGATGCTCTCAGTGGAAAAGGGATGGCCCCAGGGAAGTGTTTCTGGAGTGCCCTGGGTGGAGGTGGGTGGCCCTTGGGCAAGTGTTTTGGAGTGTCTTTCTTGGGGAGCATCCAGAGGAACCTTTCTGGGATTCTCCAAGTGGAGAGTGGGGTGCCTGGGGTGGAGAGAGGTGACCCCTGAGGGGCTCTGCTGGGGTACCTTGAGTGGGGAACACTCTGCTGAAGTGCCCTGGGTGGAAAGAGGTGGCCCTGGGGAGCCTTTCTAGGGTGTCTGGATTGAGGGACATCCAGGGGAGCCTTTCTGGGATGCTCTAAGTGGAAAGGAATGCCTCCAGGAGAACCTTTCTGGGGTGTCCAGGGTGGATGGGGGTGACCTGGGAAGCCTTTCTGGGGTGTCTGTGTTGGGGGACATCCGGGGGAGCCTTTCTGGGATGCTCTGAGTGGAAAGGAATGGCCCCAGGGGAGCCTTTTTTGGGGTGCCCTGGGCAAGTGAACTGAGGGTGGCTATCCAAGGTGCCCTGGCTGGAGATGGCTCCAGGGGTGCCTTTCTGAGGTGTCAGTTGGGAGACATCTGAGGGATGCTCTAAGTGGAGAGGGATGGCCCCAGGGGAGGCTTTTTGGGGTGCCCTGGGTGGAGATGGGTGGCCCTGGGGGGGTGTTTTGGGGTGCGTTTGTTGGGAGGGGAGCCTTTCTGGGATCCTCTGAGTGGAGAGGAATGGCCCAGAGGGAGTTTTTTTGGGGGGGCTCTGAGTGGGGGTCACCTGAGGGAGTCTTTCTGGGGGGCTCTGAGTGAAGAGGGATGGCCCCGGGGTGCTCTGTGGTGGAGGACACCCGAGAGAGCCTTTCAGAGATACTCTAAGTGGAGAGGAATGGCCCAGAGGGAACTTTTCTGGGGTGCCCGGGGTGGGGGACACCTGGGGCCCTTTGCTGGGGGATGCTGAGTGGAGAGGGTTGGCCCTGGGGGGCTCTGCTGGGGGGCCATGGGTGCAGATGAGAGAGCCTTTCTGGGGTGCAGGATCAGCCCCAGGGTACCTCTCTGTGCTGCCCTGGAGTGGGGGAACAAGATCAAGGGTGTCTTTCTGGGTTGGGGGATCAGTGCTGGGGATACCCTGGTGGGGGGGAGGAACCAGGGAGCCTCCCTGAAGATGAGTGGCCCCTGAGGGAGCCTGTCTGGGGTGGGAGTTGGCCCCAGGGCAGCTGGGAAGCCCCCTGCCTGGAGGGGGAACAGCCCATGTGTCAGTGAGGTGAGGGCAGGGTCCCCCCTGGCTGGAGAAGGGCAGCCTCAGGGATGAGCAGAATTGGGTGCCCTGGGGTGGAAGGGAACAGCCCCCCCATGGAAGGGGGGCTGCCCTGGGGTCTTTCCAGGGTGCCCTGTGTGGAGGGTGAGGGGGCCCTGGTGCAGCAGCAGTGCCCTGTGTGGGAGCAGATGGGTCTGGGGTGCCCTGTGAGGAGGGGGCAGCCCAGAAGGTGCCCTTCTGGTGTGGAGGGACAGCATCCCCACAATCGCCCATGTCAGTGAGGTGGCATGGGGCTCCTCCATGTGTAGGGGGACAGCGGGATGCTCTGGCATTCCCCAGGCACAGATGGCTCAGCCTGGATGGGGAAAGGGCACTGTGGTGTCCATGTCCCACCCCAGGGGTGGCTGCGGCCCCTGTGGGGCCACTCAGTGTCCCTTGGGCCGTGCCCATGTGGGTGGTAGTGAGTTGGGATGAGAGTCATGTGCTCAGCCCTCAGAGCAAAAACAGGACTGACAGTAAAACCCGGGCTGACCCAGGAGCCCAGGTGTTTCCTGGACAGCTCTCTGTGTCCCCAGGGATGGCCCTGGGGCACGGGGCCCTTGGCTGTGCTGGGGTGGGCACCCCAGGGGCTGGCAGTGGGGGTCCAGCCCATGGGATGCACAGGAGGCACCGTCTCACAGGAATTACTGGCAGGGTCTTGTCTCGTCTCCTGCCCTGGGGCCAAAAAATACAACAGAGTGCAGGGGCTGGTGGAGACCCGTGTGTCGGGGTCCCTCTCTGAGGGGACAGCGTGGCCTGGAGAGGTGTCCTTGGTCCCTCTCTTAGGGGACGGGGTGGCCTGGAGAGGGGTCTTTGGTGCTGTGACCAGTGCAGGAGCCTGAGGACAGGGCAGTTAGTGGAAGAAATGGCCATTCTCAGTAACACCCAGCACCAGCTCGCCCGGAGCAGACCCGTGCAGAGGGAGGACGGTTGCAGTGTGGGTCCTCTTATCTTGATCCCAAATTTATCTTGACCAACCGCTTTGTGCAACCCAACGGGCAGCCTGATAAGGCGGCCGAAGGAGCTCCCTGGAGTTCGCCTGAGGAGTCAGGGAGGGTGTTGGGGGAGCAGCTTCACCCCTGTCAGCCAGATCGGTGCCCCAGATTAAGGGAAGTATTCCGGAGCTGTGCCCCCACCCCCCTCCTGTTGGCTGCTGCCCAGCGAGCACAGAGGGGAAGTCCTGACTCAGGCCTTGCCGGGGGGCTGTGGCCGCCCCCAGCACCCTAATCCTGGGAGCAGAGCACCCTGCACAGCCCGGGGCAGGCTGGAGCAGGGATGGAAACTGAGAGCCGGGATGGAAACTGAGAGCGGGGATGGAAACTGAAAGCAGGGATGGAGGCTGGAGCAGGGATGGAGATGTTTTCCAGGCCAGAGCGTGGGTTATTCCCAAGGTGAGAGCTCCATCCGCCTCGGCTGCCCACGGGGTGACCGGCGGTGCCGGCAAAGCCGCCGGGACCGGGGCGGCCCGGCTCCCTCGGCTCCCTCGGTCGCGCTGCGGCGGGGATGTTGTGTGCGAGCGGGGGTGTCTCGTCCGGTGGCAAACCCGTGCTGAGATCGGAGGAAACGTTGTGAAACCGCAGCCTCGGGGCGGGGGAGACACCACGAGTTGCTATCGGAGGCATCTCCCCGCCGCGGCCGCGGTGCGGGCTGGCCCCGCCAGCGGTCCCCGCCTGCTCGGCGGCTCTTTTGTGGGGTCCGCGGCTCTTTTGTGGGATCCGGCTTCCTCCGCGGGTGCCCGTGCCTGGCATTCCCGTGATCCTGCCCCGCGGGGCTGGAGATGAGAGCCTGGCACTCTGTCTGCTCTCAGGGATGGGCAGGGCGGTCTTGTGGGGCTCCCATGGCCCCTGTTGAGAGAGGAGGGGGTCTCCCAGGCCCCTCTGACTCACAGTGCAGCCACATCTGGGCAGACTGGGGGTGCTGGGGTGCAACCCCATGCCAGAGGGGCACGGTTCTGTGGGGTAGCCACGGGGGTGACCCAGCAGTGGGCTCTGCGTGTCCTAGGGGGCCACAAAGAGGAGGGGGTGACAGTCCTCTGTGTGTGTGCTGGTGGCAGTGGCTCGTGGATGGGCACAGGGATGGCCGTGGAAGCTGCAGCAGCTGAGGACCCACAGCTCCTGCCCCAGTGCTGCTCTGAGAGCACGGGCATGGCCTACACAGCCCTCAGAGGGCTACAGAGCCTGACCCTGCAGGGTCCTGGAACCCCCCGTCCCCCAGCTGAGCTCAGTTAAAACCAACAGCCCCATCCGAGGGCTGGGCTGGTTTGAACCTTCTTGGACCTTCCTGTGCCTGTGGCTTGTCTGGGGCAGAGGCACCACGTGTGCCTGAGTCCCCCATCCTTTGGGAGCTCCTGGAGCACCAAAGCTGGCTGTGAGCACCCAGCTCCCCCCCCGGGCCCTGCTGGAGTGGATGGAGTTGGGCTGGGATTGTCGCTGCTGCCCTTGGCACAGGGAGAACCTCTTTGCCCTGGGCCTGCGTTGCTGTGTGGGAGTGAGGAGGAGGAACTGCCCTTCGTGAGTGAGAGGAGGGTCTTGCAAAGTCCCTTGGAGAGGGGACGCTGGGGACCTGACAAAGTGGCTGCAGGTTCCCCTCAGCTGTAGGAACGGGTTCCCATGGCCCTTCAGCAGCACCCAGTGTGGCTAGGGACACATGGGACAGGGCATGGTGACACATGGGACAGGGCATGGGGGTGGCTCTGTATTGGGGTCAGGGGGGCCATGGAGCCACTTGGCAGATCAGCTCCATAACTTTGGGAAGAGGAGGGAGAGGCCAGGCCACCTGCCTGCCCCACTCAGGGTCCCCACTCCGGGGCCCCACAGGCAGCGTCCCCACGCAGCGTCCCTGTGCTGTCCCGCTGCAGCAGGAGGAGGAGCCTGGCTCTGCTGTCCCTGACTCAGCAGGGCCTTCCCATGGCTCAGAGCCCCCGTGGCTCAGCGTCACCCGTCACACTGTGGGTGACATCTGTGAGTGTGGCTCCCTGTGCCAGCCCCAGGGGAGAGGGGACATGGGGACAGCCGTGCTGCCTGTGGGACACCCGGAGCCCTCCTGGCCCTCGGGGGCTGTATCACCGTGGGCAGGCAGCAGGGAGGGGTGTCCCTGGGCTGGTTATCTGCACCTGGGACACTCTTGGTGGCTGTGGGTGTGAGAGTGAGGGGCTGTCCTGGTGTTCTGAGAGGACAGAGCAGTGCTAGGTGGTGCTGTGCTGGGGAGGGACCTCGACTGGGGAGTGACTGTCCGTGCTGGGTGCGACAGGGGGAAAACATTCCTTGTGCAGGATTCAGGGGGTGTCTGGGGCTCCACCTGTGTCACCTGGCTGGGGAAAGGGGCCCAGCTCTGGGGTGGAACCTGTCCTGGGGAGGGACAGTGGCACTCTGGCCATGTCTTGGATGTGCAGCCTCTCACTCTCTCCTCAGGCACCACCTGCGTCCTTGTGTCCTTTCCCTTCGTGTTCAGCCCCTGCCTGGCCTGCAGGGAGGGCACTCCACAGTGGGCAGCCTTCATCTACTACCTCCCCTTCATTGTCATCTTCCAGTTTGGCTGGGCAGCCACACAGGTGTCCCACCTGGCTCTCATCCCCGAGCTGGTGAGCAGTGACCATGAGAAGGTGGAGCTCACGGCTTTCAGGTGAGCACGGACACACCTGGGGGTCCCCTGGGTCTGGGGGAGCCGCCCTGCCCACCCCAGATCCCTTTACTGTGTGACAGGAGGTCCCTGGGTGCTGTGGCACATCAGAGTCCTCAGCGTGGCAGGACCAGGGCTGGGCCACGAGGGGGTCCTGTGGGATGTCCTTTTATGATCAAGTGACCCACCTGGTGGATGAGGGAAAGGCTGTGGATGTGGTCTATCTGGACTTCAGCAAAGCCTTTGACACTGTCTCCCATAGCATACTCCTGGAAAAGCTGGCAGCCCATGGTTTGGACAGGGGTACTCTGTGCTGGGTCAGGAACTGGCTGGAGGGCCGGGCCCAGAGAGTGCTGGTGAACGGGGCTGCGTCCAGCTGGCAGCCGGTCACCAGTGGTGTTCCCCAGGGGTCAGTGCTGGGCCCAGTCCTGTTTAACATCTTTATCGATGATTTAGATGAGGGGATTGAGTCCATCATCAGCAAATTTGCAGATGACACCAAGTTGGGAGGGAGTGTCGACCTGCCGGAAGGCAGGAGGGCTCTGCAGAGGGATCTGGACAGACTGGAGAGATGGGCTGACTCCAATGGAATGAAGTTCAACCAGGCCAAGTGCCGGGTCCTGCACTTTGGCCACAACAACCCCCTGCAGCGCTACAGGCTGGGGACAGAGTGGCTGGAGAGCAGCCAGGCGGAGAGGGACCTGGGGGTGCTGATTGACAGGAGGCTGAACATGAGCCAGCAGTGTGCCCAGGTGGCCAAGAAGGCCAGTGGCATCCTGGCCTGCATCAAGAACAGTGTGGCCAGCAGGAGCAGGGAAGTGATCCTTCCCCTGTACTCTGCATTGGTGAGGCCACACCTTGAGTATTGTGTTCAGCTCTGGGCCCCTCAGTTCAGGAAGGATATTGAGGTCCTGGAGCAGGTCCAGAGAAGAGCAACGAGGCTGGTGAAGGGACTGGAGCACAAGTGCTGTGAGGAGAGGCTGAGGGAGCTGGGGTTGTTTAGTCTGGAGAAGAGAAGGCTTAGAGGCGACCTCATCACTCTCTTCAACTCCCTGAAGGGAGGTTATAGCCAGGTGGGGGTTGGTCTCTTCTCCCAGGCAACCAACAATAGGACAAGGGGACATGGGCTCAAGCTCTGCCAGGGGAGGTTTAGGTCAGATGTTAGGAAGAAATTCTTTACAGAGAGGGTTATCAGGCATTGGAACGGCCTACCCAGAGAGGTGGTGGATTCACCATCCCCCCTGGAGGTTTTTAAAAAGAGATTGGATGTGGCCCTTAGTGCCATGATATAGTAATTGGAGTTGGATCAGGGGTTGGACTTGATGATCTTGGAGGTCTTTTCCAACCCAATCTATTCTATGATTCTATGATTCTATGTGCCAAGGGACACTGGTGTCCTTGGTTGGTGGCTCAAACCCTTTGGTTCCAGGAGGGACTGTCTTGATGCCAAGGATGTTGGTGACACAGCCCATGGGACACTTCTCCTTTGGGACTGGTGCTCACAGGGCAGGGACTGTGCCCCCCTGGGTGCCCTTGGGGACAGCTGGGCATGGCTGTGGGGGCTGACCCAGAGATGGGATGTCCCCAGGGCTAGGTGGGCAATGCATCCGGCTCCCTGCATGGAACCACTCCTCAGGTGGGATCGGGATGTGGGATGGGCTGTTTGTCCCACAGGGTGAGCAGGAAGGATGTGGGGCAGCACTGGGATAACCCCAGGGTCCAGCTCTGGGGGCACCAGGTCAGGCAGCTCATGAGATCCTCGAGGCAGAGGTGAGCTGTACCTGGAAGGTGACAGTCTGACCCAGAGGGATCTTGGTTTCCTCCCAGTCGTGCCCTGAGGGTTGGACTGGGCATGCTGGGAGTGGCACCAGTAAGGCTGATGCCTGGGCAGGTGCTTCATGCCCTTGGAGGTGTCCCCTCAGCCATGACACTGGGGTGCAGAGGCTGTAGCACAGCAATGGGCTGAGATGTCCCACTGTTCTGTCCCCATCCTTGTCCCTCCACATCCCCTGAGGTTCCCTTCCCTTCCCTCTCAGGTATGCCTTCACCGTCATGGCCAACATCACTGTGTACGGCCTGACCTGGCTCCTGCTCAACTTCCAGACAGACCAGCCCGACCACATGGAGCACCTGGGCCCCCAGGATGTCCCTGTGTTTCGGGTGAGTGGCAGGGAACAGTCCCTGGGGTTCCCTCTTCCCACTGCTCAGCTGGGGAGGTGCTGCCGGGGGCGAGAGGGCAGTGCCCTCACCTCCCTGACTGCGCTGGGCAAGGGCCACACCGAGCCCTCCCTGGGCTTTTGGGAACCCCTCCTTACTCTCCAGACTGCTGGGGGGCTGATGATGGGCCACCTCCCCTGCTGTGCTCACCCCTTCTGCTTCACCAGAACCTGGCCCTCATTGTGGTGGGGCTTGGGGCTGTGTCCTCCCTCATCTTCCACCTGGGCACCAAGGAGAAGCCGTACCCACTGGGTGTGCTGCCTGACCTGGAGGAGACCACCCCCCTGCTGCACAAGGAGCCCCCGAGCCCCCCACGCCCGCTGCTGCTCTGGAAGGACTGGCTGCTGGAGCCCTCCTTCTACCAGGTACAGCTGGGCAGCGCTCACCTGGCCCAGGGGGCTGCCTGCCTGGGCACTGGGGATGTGGAGGGTGGGGCTGTACTGGGCACCCGACCTGTCAGAGGGGCTGTGCCCTTCTGGGTGGGCACAGTTCTGTGACAGGTGGGCAGGGAAGGTGCCTCCCCACGGGCTGAGTGGGGCTGTCCTGTCCCTGTCCCCTCACAGGTGGCAGTGCTCTACATGTCCACCCGCCTCATTGTCAACCTGTCCCAGACCTACATCGCCATGTACTTGACCAACTCACTGATGCTCTCCAAGGTGGGCACAGGGCAGGTCCGAGGGCACCTGGGCAGGGTCCTGGTGCCCAGAGATCATCTCCTCCCTGTCCCTTGCAGAAATACATCGCCACCATCCCCCTGGTCATGTATGTCAGTGGGTTCCTCTCCTCCTTCCTCATGAAGCCTGTGAACAAGTGGATCGGTCGGAATGTGAGTCTGGGGGCACTGGAGAGGTTGGAGTTAGACCCCAGCAGGGGCCAGATCCTGGCTGTGGGCAGAGCATCCAGCACCTCTGAGCTGGAGAGCAGGGACCCCTCATGTACCCTCTGCCAGCAACCCCCCACTGCACTGTGGGTCCTGCTGGGACTGGGGGTGGTGGGCAGGTGTGGGGATGAGGGCCTGTCCTGCACATCCTGGGGCTGGGGAAGGCGGTGCTGGTCCACAGCCACCCTGTGCTGTGCAGCCCTGACCAGGCTGGAGAGCCCTGAGGTGCCTGAGGTGGGCAGAGGGCGGTCTGGCTGCACCACCCTGGCTGGGCACAGGGGCAGCAGGAGGGAGCTGCCCCCCCAGTGTGTCCCCTCCACGCTGCTGGTTGCCAGTGGAGTGTCCCCTGAACTCATGGACACCCTGCCCACAGCTCTCCCCAGGGCTGTGGCTCTCTGGCTGCAGAACAGCCCAGACCATGGCAAGGTGGTGCTCTTGGGGGCTCCTTGTTTAAATCCAGCTGGGACAGAGCCAGGGCTGTCCCTCGTGGGTCCTGGGTACTGCTGGCCCCTGTGCCCTCTCTGCTTGCCCCTGGTGCCAAGCTGGTGTCTGAACTCCCCCTTGTCCTTCTGCCCCTCCCTGTCCCAGCTGACCTACTTCGTGGGCATCCTGGTGGTCCTGGCCTTCGCCTCCTGGGTGGCCCTGGCCACGCCGACGGGAGCTGAGGTCTACGGAGCGGCCGTGCTGCTGGGGGCTGGCTCTGCCACCATCCTGGTCACCTCCCTGTCCATGACAGCAGATCTCATCGGCACCAACACGGTAGGGCCGCTCCTGCGGGGGATGGACCGGGGATGGCAGCAGTGAGCCTGTGCTGGGCTGTGCTGCAGTGTGGGCTCTGCCCATGAGAGGGCACAAGGCTCCGGCTGCGCGGGGTTGTGTGGCACAGCTCAGCTCAGCACGGCACCCGCTGAGGTTCCCTCTCCTCCTGCAGCACAGCAG
>NW_020885037.1:145778-177622 GCF_003945725.1 Corapipo altera
GGAGCATCAGACACGAGTGGAAACCAGCTCTGATTTTTAGAATCACAGGATGGTTTCATTTCAAAGAGATCTAAGAGCTCATCTTGTTCCACCCCCTGCTATGGGCAGGGACACCTCCCACTAGCCCAGGTTGCTCCAAGCCCCGTCCAACCTGATCTTGGACACTTCCAGGGATGGGGCAGCCACAGCTGCTCTGGGAAACCTGTGCCAGGGCCTCCCCACTGTCACAGCCAAGAATTCCTTCCCAGTCTCCCATCTAACCCTGCCCTCTGGCAATGGGAAGCCATTCCCTCTTGTCCTGGCCCTCCAGACCCTTGCCTAAAGTCCCTCTCCAGCTCTCCTGGAGAGAGAATACCAGAAGTACCCGAAGGTCTAAGGTCTCCCTGGAGCCTTCGGTTCTCCAATTCTGATTTGTCTTAAACCCTTCCTCACATTCCCTCCTGGCCCTGGACAAGAGCCCAAGCTGTGCTCTGGGGATCTCAGTGTCTGGGTTGCCACCTTCTCTCCTTTCCCTCACATCCCAGTGTGAGCCAGTCCTGACTCCCAGGACATGGGACTGCTGTCCCCCAGCCTTGTCCTTGCCTGTCCCCCCAGGACTGAGCTGTGCTGCTCCGCCTGCACTGGTTTCTACCGCTGGGTGATGGTGCTGGTGACCGGCGGCATCGCCGTGGCTGCCGTGGCCACGCTTTGCTGCATCATGGTGTGGCCCATCCGCGTCCGCTACCGTGAGTGGGGCCGGGGACTGAGGGGGGCCCACACAGGGCTGGGGGCACAGGGAGCCCCGTGGCCAGTGCCAGCCTGGGCTAAAGCCAGAGTATCTTTGCAGATGGCCCCAGTTGTGATCACCCTGTTGTGACCGGGCTGGCTGCGGCCACGCTCACGGGGGGACCCTCATGGTAGGACATGGGGCAGGGCCACTGTTCCGCTTCTGCTGCTGCTGCTGCCCCAGAGCGGGGGCTGTGTCTGCCTGCTGTGCCCTCCTGGGGGGCAGAGCCCCCAGCCTGGCAGAACCACCCTGCCCAGCCCAGCCATGGCCATTCTGGGGCCCGGAGGGGCGGTGGGAGCAGCTCTGTGTGCTGGCAGCAAACGTGGGAGACATTTGGGGAGACGTGTGGGGCTAGGGTGACCTTTGCCAGGCCAGGGACCCCGACACCCGTGGTGCTGTCAGCTGTGTGCCAGTGCCTTGCTCAGGGGTGGGGGGACAGGACGGACCCGTTGTGCTGTTTGAGGATGTACCAGGTCAGGCCCCTGGTGCCAGTGGCAGGAGAGTCCAGAGGCCAGGCCAGCACGTGGCAGGTCACGCTGTGCTGCCATGGCTCCTGACCTGTAGCTCCCTCCCTTCCCTACAGGTGCTGTCGGGCTGCAGGGGCTGAGCGGAGCTGGGACCCCCGACACCGGGACTGAGAACACAGAGGGAGGGGGCCAGAGCGGCACTGTCAACTGAGCCATGGGGCCATGTCCTCGGCCACCGTGTCCTCAGGGCCATGTCCCCGGCCAGCACGTCCTTAGGGCCATGTCCTCGGCCACCGCGGTGCCACACTCCGAGTCTGGAAGGTCCCCCACGCTGGGGGACACCAGGCTCTGGGGAGGGGAGTGACTGAGCCCCGCCCTGTCTCCTTGCACTGGACTCATGTCCCCACAGCCTGTCCCCCCGGGGCCGATGAAGGATGTCCCTGGTGAGGGTGTCACTGGTGCAGGACATCACCTGCCACCTACACACCGAACACTGGAAGGGCCTGGGCTGGGCCGGGGCAGCCCCAGCTCACGGGGTGGGGGCTGGCCTGAGGTTTTAACCTGCTTTTGTAAGGTCAGTACGTACAAACCGCACTTTATAAAGGAGGAGGAAAAGGAGAGGAAAACTCAACAACAGCAGCGCCGACGCCCCTGGGCTGGGGGTGGTCTCGGCCCTGGGGACCCCGGGGGTGGGGCAGGAGCGGGTTTGGGGTTTGGGGGGTTCCCCAGCGCTGATCCCGCGGGGAGGGGGCGCCGGGGGGGGTGCAAGATGGCCGCCCTCAACAAACATGGCGGCGCGCCCGCACACAAAATGGCGGCCACGGAGCGGCGCTGGAGAGACCGGATTGGCTCGTGTGCCACTGTCCCCCCCCCCCCGGGGCAGAGCAACCAATGAAGGCGGATCTTGGGGCGGTGGGGGCGGGGCGTGTAGCTGGCAATACGTGGAGTGTGTGCGCATGCGCGCTTGTGCGCATATGTGTGCACGTGTGTGTGCATGTGTTCACTCGTGTGTGCACGTGTGTGTGCGCGCATATGCACCTGTGTGTGTCTCTGTGCCAGTACATGTATGTGTATGTTTGTGTGCATGTGTGTGCTCATATATGTGTTCGTGTGCCCATGTGTGTGCAGGGTTGTGCTGTGTGTGAACACTGCGAGCAGGGGCTGGGGGAAGGGGCCTGTGCGCAGCCCTGTGACATGGTTTGGGTTGTTCCACCCCTGCCATGGGCAGGGACACCTCCCACTAGCCCAGGGTGCTCCAAGCCCTGTCCAGCCTGCCCTTGGACACTTCCAGGGATCCAGGGGCAGCCACAGCTGCTCTGGGAAACCTGTGCCAGGGCCTCCCCACCCTCACAGCCAAGAATTCCTTCCCAATATCCCATGTCACCCTGCCCTCTGGCAGTGGGAAGCCATTCTCCCTTATCCTGTCCCAAGTGCCTCTCCAGCTCTCCTGGAGCCCCTTTAGGCTCTGGAAGGGGATCTCAGTTCTCCCCAGAGCATTCCCTTCTCCAGCTGACCGCCCTCCAGCTCTCCCAGCCTGGCTCCATGGATCGGGGTCTCCAGGGCCCCTCTATCTGCCCTGTGCTGGGTGGACACCCCAGGGATGGGTCTGTCATGGAGCCGCTGCCGGGAGGGATGGGGGCTGGTGTGGCAGTGTCGGTGTGTGCACACCAGGACACAGTGTGGGTGTGAGTGGAGGGTGAGCAGTTTGGGAAGGGGGCTGGGAGGTTGTGACAGGGTGTGTCAGACCCTGTCAGCTGGTGACACAGCGTGTGTGGGACACTGAACGGGGTCTTGGGGGATGAAGGGAGGGCGCGGGGTGCAGCCCCCTGGCCACGCTGTCACCTACATCGGACTGTCCCGGGGCCGTCCCTGGTTTATGGTTGTTCCCGCAGCCGCACGGGTTGTGGGAAGGGCGTTTCCAGCCCCGGTCCAGAGAGCAGCGGCTGAGCTGGGCTGGGTCCCATGGCCTTGGCACCTGCCCCAGTGCCCGAGGGGGGTGAGGACCTGGCTCTGCTTGGCCTCACCCCCACCCCACTTTCCTCTGGGGGTCGCCTGTTGCACAGCAGAGACCCCCGAGGTGAGTGGCAGACCCACCCTGCAGCACTGCCTGGGCTTGGGGGGACAAGGAGCGGGCACCGGGCAGGCAATGCTGTGGGGTGCCATAGGATTGTGGGGTGTCCATAGAATGCCAAAACGCCACAGGACTGCAGGTTGTGCTGCTCCGACTGTCAGCACTACCTGGGAGGGGGATGCATTTGCAGCTCGTTTTTGGGGCAGCTGAGACCCTCCCTGCACACACCCTGCCCCGAGGGCTGGGTCACAGAGGTGCCCGTGGAGCTCCCGCCCTCGGGGTCCCCACTCGGGGCAGTGCAGGGGGGAGACAGGGGACAGGCGGGGGACACGAGACGGCCCCGCGCCGAGGGTCTCAAACCCCCGGCACCTCCCGGTCCAGGGGAGACAGCAGGACAGAGGGACACGGGGATAGCCGGGGGACACTGGACAACCGAGGACACCGGACAGCCTGTGGACGTGGGACAGCCAGCCCTGGGGATGCTCCCATCCCCTCCCCGGCCGGGGTCCTGCTCCGTGCTTCTCCCTGGCCGGGGCACCCCCGGGGTGGGCAGAGCTCCAGCTTCGGGGAAAGAACACCCGGTGCCCCTTCCCACCGCCCCGGCTGCCCGTGGGGGTCCCACCCAGTGCCGGGGTGGTCCCGTGCACAACCCCTCGGTGCCGGGGGCTGCGGGCAGGGTGGTTCGACAAGTCCCGCAGCCCCCCGGGAGCCGAACTGGTGGTCACGCCGTGCAGCCTCCGGGTTCCTCGGGCTGGGCTGCCCCGGCCGCTCCCTTCGAACCTGCCGCGGCCGCCCGGCCCCGCCCGCTGCCCTTCCGAGGAGGAGGAGGAGAAGGAGAAGGAGGTGGCAGCGGCCGCGGAGCAGGAACGGAGCTGAAAGGAGCGGGACAGCCCCGACGGGACGGGACGGGGGTCTCGGTAGTGCCAACCAGCAGGTACCGAGCGGGGCGGGCACGGGGTGCCCGGGACGGGGCTCTGTGGCCGCGCGTGGGTCCGGGACCGGAGCCGCCTCCCCGTCCCCTCCGGAGCCAGCCCGGCCACATCCCCCCCGCACCCAGCACCGTCCGTGGCCCAGGGCCGGCACCCCCCGCGCCGAAGGTCTCAAACCCTCGGTACTTCTCGGTCCAGGTGTCACCACCCCCAGCAGCTCCTGGTCCGGAGGTCACCAGCCCCGTCACCCGCGGCCCCCGCTGCCCTCGGGGGTCGCAGCCCGCACATGCCACCGTGGGGCGGGCCAGGAGCTCATGCGACCGGGTGAGTTCTGCTGTCGGGGTCCCAGCAGGGCCTGAGCCCCGGCAGAGGGACGGGCTGGTGACACTGGGAGCTGCCGCGCTGCAGAGACGGCCCGTCCCCACAACCTGCCCCCTGTCCCCCAGCCGTCGGGCTCGTCTCTCATGCCGGGGAAGCTGAGGCGCAGCGGCCGGGGGGAGCTGGGGGAGAAGCAGTGGCAGAGCCTGGAGGAGACGGGAAGCGCCCGACTGGGGCAGCCCAAGCTCTTCAGGTGGGTGCTGCACCTCGAGGGTGTACCTGCACCCCAGCCCTACCTCCCGCCGGGGCTGTGCCCCCGGGGTCACCCCCACCTGCTGCTCCCTTCCAGATCCAGGACTTATGACCCCCCCTTCAAGGACACAGGGCAGGCGGCCACAGGCGGGGAGGGACCCCCATCCCCCGCGGTGAGTCTCGGGGTGCCGGGGCCGAGGAGGGGGACCCAAACCCCGGCCCCAGTGCCGTGGTCCCGACCCGATGCTCTCTGAGGGGGGGGCCGAGGGAGAGGGCAGAGGCGGTGACAAAGCAGGGGGGCTCTGGGATGCCCCTGAGCACCCCCCGATACCGACCCCCACCCCGACCTCCCGCAGCTGAGCAAACGGGACAGCAGCTACCGCCGGGCCTTCGGGGAGCTCGCCGGGAGGGACGCGCTGCTGGGCTGCTTCCCGTGCGCCTGGCAGAGAGAGGTGCCCTACCACGGCCGCCTCTACGTGTCCTCCCGACACGTCTGCTTCCACTCCAGCCTCCTGCTCAAGGACATCAAGGTGGGCTGGGGTCGGGGCTGTGGCGGGGTCGCGGGTGGCAGCTGGGGACACGGTGACACTGGTGACACTGCCCGTCCCCCCCGGCCCAGGCCGTGGTCCCCGTCGCCTCCATCTCAGCCCTCAAAAAGACCAACACGGCGCTGCTGGTGCCCAACGCGCTCAGCATCCGCACGGCCCAGGGGCAGAAGGTGAGAGCGGGGGCGGTGCTGGGGGGGGGGCGGCTCCGCCTGGGGCTGTTTGGGGTGTCCGGGTCCCGGGAGGCCCTGGGCTGTGACCGAGGGAGCAGCTCCGGTGCAAAGCCCCTTCCCCGCTCCCCGGCAGTTCCTCTTCGTGTCGCTGCGCCAGCGAGAGGCCACGTACCAGCTCCTGAGGTCGGTCTGCAAACAGCTGCAGGTACGCGGGGCTGGGTGGGGGGAGCTCCGTCCATCCACTGCAGGGCACCTCCCTTCATCTCTCCTTGTCCAGGACGGCGGCCAGAGCCCTCGGGACTCGGTGAACAACGAGGAAACCCTTGAGAAGACTCTGGTAAGGCTGGGGAACGGCGGGCCTGCGTGCAGGTGGATGCAGCAGAGGGAGGGGTGGTCCCAGTCCCAGCCCCCTGGCTGGGGTGGGCTGGGGGCAGTGGCCCCTGGGAAGGCTTCTGGGGGGAAGTGTGGAGTGGAAAAGCCCCAGCCCGGGGCAGAGCAGGCCTCAGGACCCCCAGAGCTCTCTCCTCATGAGTGTCATCAGGTCCTGCCCATGTCCCCATGGCCGTGGGGTGGGTGCCTTGGGGACACACACCATGGTTGGGGCTTTTCCTCTTCCAGACCTCGAGCCAGTCAGACCTGGAGCAGAGCACCCCAGAGCCCAACAGCCTCCACGAGTCCCTGGGTGAGCAGCCACCCTGGTGCATGGTTCCAGCCCTGCTTGTGTCCTCACCCACGTCCCTGCCCTGCTGGCCCCTCTGGGCTCTGCTCCCCCTCCTGGGACACACACGGTCTGGGGGGACCACACAGCCCTCGGCCTCCTGACCAGCATCTCCTGCAGCAGCAGGGAGTGCAGGATTAGCTCTCTGTATGCTCCTGGGACCCCCAGTCCTCTCCCTGGGACACTCATGAATGGCTCCTGGTCACCCACAGATGAACAAAGCCCGAGGCCAAGGGAAGCAGAGGAGGAGGATGACAAGGCAGCCCTGCTGACTCCCAGCAGCAGCGAACGGGTGCCCTTGGCAGGGACACGCAGCCTCTGGGGTGGGTCAGGGGGCTTGGGGAGGGAGGTGCTGCTGGGACTTCAGCTCTGGCAGAGCCCACCATGGGGTCTCAGAGGCACTGACACTGCCTTGTCCTGGCAGGGGAACCCCACACCACGCTCTGGGCCTGGGCTGCTGCACTCCGGTCCCGGTTGAACCCCCAACTGAGCCCTCTCAACATCATCATCACCATCTACCTGCTGCTGTGAGTCCCCAGAACCTGCTCAAACACCTTGGGGCTTCAGGACACCCCCAGTCCTCATCCCCCTTGGCAGCCCCGGGTTCCTCTACTCCCCCCTTGGACACCCGTCCCCAGGGCGAGCACACAAGAGCCTGGCTGTGGCACTGCTTGAGCCCTGTGCCCCCCACTGTGCCCCCCCGGGTGACACTGGCTGTCCCCCAGCATGGTGGCCTTGCTGGTGTCCTCGGGGTACATCGGGCTGCGCATCGCTGAGCTGGAGCAGCAGTTGGCATTGGCAGGGGCTCAGCCACGCCCCAACCCACCACAGCAGTGAGTGACCGGGGTGGGGGGCCCTTTGTGCCCAGCAGAGACCCCCCTCAGTCTGCCTCCCCCTGCCCAGGTACAAGACAACGTGAGGCCAGTGAGGACCCGCCCTCACTGGTGCCCTGGACAGGGAGCACAGGGGCTGCCCCAACCCCTTCCTCTGCCTCTCAGGGGGCTCCATCACCAAGTGCCTTCCAGCCCCCCACGGTGCCTGGGAAGCCCAGAGGGGGTGTGGGGCTCCATCTCACTCCCCCTGTGTCTCCCACCCTGAGCAGCAGCAGGAGGGAACCCAGGGAGTCCCAGGGGAACAAAGAGCAGCACACGGGGAGGGGTTGGGGCCACCCCCTACCCAGCCCTCCCTGCCCAGCAGGGGCAGGCAGAGGGGCCTGGGCCCAGGCAGTGCAGGGGCAAAGAGAACAAACTATTTTCTTAATAAAAATTAATAAAACCTTTATTAATATTTATTATCTGCTGGGTCAGATGCCACAGGACAAGCAGCAACCAGTCCCCCCAGTCCCCTGCTCCCCAAAATAGGCCAGGACGCAGCAGGACCAGGAGCTTTGGCTGGTGGGGGGAGGCAGCTCCAGGTGCTGATGTCCTGGGGGTCCAGGGAGCAGCAGAAGACCCTGAGCAGCCCCCAGGTGCAGGTGACAACAGGGAACAGAGGGGAAGGGGGTGGTGTAGCAGGGAGCCCCAGGGCCCTGCAGCCAACCAGGTCCCCAGCTCCTACCCTGCCCCAGGACAGGGCCCACCTGCCAGAGGAAGGGGCTGCAGGAGATGCAGGGATCCAGGCACATGGTGGGGACAATGGGATCCCACAGGCACTGGAGGTGGGAGCAGAGCTGGGGGGCACAGCAGGATCCACCCCAAGCCCTGAAGCTCGGTCCCATTCTGGGCTGGAAGGGGCCTTGGGGCTTCCCCAACCCACCAAGGTGGGGAAAGTGAGGCACTGCCAGCTCCTTGTCCATGCTGAGGGGCATAAGGCAGGGCGGTTGGGGGGGGGGGCTGTGCCTCTCCTTTTTCCCAGAAGCAGGAAAGCAAACAGGAGCGAGCAGCTGGGAGCAATAAACCTCAGGTGAGAGCTGTACCGAGGAATTGGTACCTGCAGAGCAGCTGTGGGACGGACCCTGGGGGGCCCAGGGACTCACTGCACCCCTCACCACGGAGAATCAAAGTGGAGCCACAGAGCCCAATCCCAATAAATTCACAACCTCTTTAATGCCAGTTTGATTGCTTTACATGGAAAAGTTACAGCACACTCCATGGTTTTTTCCACCATATGACACCTGGGATACGACGACGCCACAAGGCTGCGGACTCTGTCACCGGCACGGGAGGATCCTGTGCCCGGGTCAGCGCTCACAGGTCACACCCCAACACACCACCTCAGCTCTGCCCTTTTCCCTGCTGAAGCCTCAGCCAGTGACAGTGTCACAGTGTCACCTGCACACACACACACACCCACACACACCCACCCGCACACGGACACGACTGGGAGCTCCATCCTGCCTCGGCACCTGGGAGCAGGGGAGGGAAGGTGGCTGTGCCGGGCTCTGGCAGCCAGGGTAGGGTGAGCAGCCTGTTCTCGCCGTGCTACGAGGGCAACACGCGTGACCACAGAACAGCCCTGGCCCGGGAATTGCCAGCCCTCGCTGCCAAGTGCAGTGAGAGAAGCCACCACGAGCCATCCTGCTCCCAAGGCAGAGAAAAGCGGGACGTGGAAGCAAGACGTAGTTTGGGAAAGACCCTGGCCAGAGAGGACAATGGTGGGGGACAGTGACAAGGGGGTGTCCCTGCTTTGCAGCATCCTGGGGCGCAGCTGGGAGCACTGGGCAGAGGCTGCAGTGCCCACCTGGCACTGCCTCCCACCCAGCAACTCCTGGGGCTCTTTGGGAAAGCTCCCACATCACAGGGTGAGAGGCAAACCCATCCCTGCAGGAGCCCTGGAACACTGGGGAGACCCACCAGCATCACTCCCACCCTGTGCTCCAGCTGGGACCCAACTCTCTCCTGCTCCAGCACAGGCACAAACCAGGCTGAGACCTCCTGTGTGCCCCCATCCCAAGTGACTACTCCTTCCCAGAGGAGAAAGCAGTGTGTCCTGGGGGTCTGCACAGTGGGATTTTGGCAGGAGGCAATGCACAAGAGACAGGAAAATCCACAGCACAGCCACCAGCCCCCCTGTGCACAGCCCCACTCCCAGGTGATGACACCCATGACAGACCACCTCTTGCTGCAGGCGACCCTTTCCTTCAAACCCACTCCCCAACTTAATGATCTGACTCAATTTAACACCTCCTGGGTGCTCCCAACCCACAGTGATGTGGAACAGTGCCTGTGAAAGGAACAAGCAACACGAGAGAGGCCGGGGGGGGGGTGTCACTTCACACCGAGCCCCAAATCCCACAGCCAGAGCTACACTAAAGCAGTTGTGTTCAAACTGTGTTTCAGAAATTCCATGGAAAATCCATTCTGGTGGCAAGTAAGACTATGAGATGACAAGGTGGGTTGTGGGCCTGGGAGACTCAGAGCTGCCAGGCTGTGTGGGGGGCTCCCAGCACACCAGCTCCTCACCAGTGCCTCCAGCAGCTGCAACACAGGGGCAGCACCAAGAGCCTGATCCAGGCACTGGTGTGATGGATGGCACTGTGGTCAAGGCTGTGGTGAAGAGCTGTACCAGCTCACCCTAAGGATACTGGTGGTACTGGGGAAAGGCAATCGTATTCCTACTGCCTGGTTTTAGGGAAAGAAGGGAGGGGAGGAAAATCAACAAAGAAAGAGAGGAAAGCATTACCTACGTAATCTGCAGAGAGAGGGCAAGGTCTATATACACAGCCAGGGAATTCCACACGGGAACAGGAAGCAGTGCTGGGAAAGGGCAGGAGGCAGGCAGGGCCCGGGCAGGGCAGGCACATACACACGTCAGACAGGACAGGCTGTGCAGCCTCACAGCTCCTCTTAAATTAAAAGCAACACTCACACACACAAGCGTTTGTGTCACCCCACGGGCTCCAACACCAGCCAAACTCTCGTCCCACATGACCTAAAAACCACACCCCAAAATCTGACAGCAGGGCCCGGGCTGGGACTTGGAGACAGCAAAAAGCAACAATGCAGCCCTGCTTTAGAACCCCTCTTCCAGCCAGAAGAGGCCCTGCTCACCCCAACAATCAGATCCTCAGGAGTTGTTTTGGCTCTCAAACATATCCCAACTGCTTCTGGCCTCAGGGAGACTCTGGAGCAAGGCACTGGGGGAAGCTCCACATGCACGGGGGGATTGGGTTTCTTTTTTTATACAGTCCTTGTTTCTCCTCTCTGGTAACTCACAGGATCAGCCCAGAACATGCAAGAGCACCTGCAGAACTTCCCGAATCTGCTCCCTCGGAGGTGAAGCTTTTCCAAGTCTCCTCCAAAGTTTAGAGCCCCAAAACGTGTTTGTTCAGAGGCAGCTGCCAAGCACGCCAGAAAAATCAAGCTGTCTTATGGGAATGATTATGTCAAGTACTACAGTACCTGTCTGGGTGAAAAAATAAAGAAAAAAACAAAGGAAAAATAAGCAGTTCTCCAGTTTCTTCCTGGAATGGGGATGCCAGGCTATGAACAAAGCCCTTCGATGCCCAGCTGGAGCCGTGTCCACTTGCACCAGTGGTACCGGCCCAGTCTGGCTGGCTCCTGCCTCCAGAGATGTCACCAAGGACACAGGGACCCAGAGCAGCACGTCAAACCCCTTCCCACAGCGGCAAGGATATGCTCCTCTCTCCCAGGAGGGACACCACGGCCGTGGGGATGGCCTCAGTCCGGTCTCAGTGGTCCATGTCACACGAGTCCTCCCCGGTTCCATCCGGAGGGCTGGAGGATGCTGGGTTAACATTTCTCTTGTACCCGTTTCCCTTTATGAAAGATGAATCCACAAACCTTTGGCAGTTCCCTCCCCTCCCCACCCCATCCCCAGTACTGCCCAGCGTGGATCACAAGCACGTATTTATTGAGCTGGGTCCTCCTCCAGTCCCTCAGCTCTCCCTCCCCTCGGCTGGGCTCCGGGGGTCCATGCAGGCCGAGGGAGTGGTCTGATCCTGGAATGTCAGGCTGTAGGTTCCTGGGGTGCAGGGAGAGGGTTTATCGTATCCTGGTGAAGAGGTTAAGCACGGACACAGACTCCTGAGAAGACAAAGCAGGGGGTAAGTCCTCCACAGCTGTAACTCCACATGCTTTCGGGTTGGTTTGTTTTTAATCTGAGGAGGTACCTCTAGCTCAGGGCATGATCCCAGCTCACCATCCGAAGTCCAACACCATAAATATTCCCATGGGTTACTTCCAACTGATAACAAGGAGCACAGCAGGCCAGTGTGCCATTCCCACAGCTCTGCAGGCAGCTGTGCCCCAGAGCAGGCAGCAATTGGGGGACCCCCAGCAGCAGTGCCAGCTCCCCCAGCCCCATTCTCCAGATCCCTCTGCCAGGCACCCAGAAAAGCTCTCAGAACACCGGGCACAACCCGCCTTTGGTGATGGAGAACTGTCATTGGCAGCATCCATGACCCCATTTCCATCCAAGATCCTATTTTAAGAAGTTTAGTAAGGAGCCACAGGATAAGCACAGAATGGTTTGGGTTGGAACAGACCTTAAAGCTCATCCAGTGCCACCCCCTGCCACAGGCAGGGACACCTTCCACTAGCCCAGGCTGCTCCAAGCCCCATCCAACCTGGCCTTGGACACTTCCAGGGATGGGGCAGCCACAGCTTCTCTGGGCAACCTGTGCCAGGGCCTCACCACTCTCACAGGAAAGAGTCTTTCCCTAAAATCTAATCTAGACCTGCCCTTCTGGCAGTGGGAAGCCATTCCCCTTTGTCCTGTCCCTCCATGCCTTGTCTAAAGTCTCTCCAGCTCTCCTGGAGCCTCTTTAGGAACTGAGATTGGCTTCAGGTCTCTCCAGAGCCTTCTCTTCTCCAGACTGAACGGGCCCAGGTCCCAGCCTGCTGTCACCCCTGAGGGCTCAGTTCACAGCCACACACCAGCAAGAAGATGGTGGGCTCAGGGTGAGCCCCCCAAAACACTGCTCAGCAGCCCTGGACCAGCCTGGACAGGGATGTTGTGTCACACTGCCTTGGGCACACAGGGTGACCTTTTACTTCATCTGACGACAAGTCCATTAAATCTCAGCAAAGTTGAACCCTCCTCTGCCCCCGGCCCTTGATCTGCAGGATGCAGTGAAGGGATCAGAGGGAAGGCAGCAGAGCAGAGCCAACATTCCCCAAGTTCCCCCCCCCCAGCAGCCATCCCCGCACCCCTCCCATGGCCTTACCTTTGTGGAGCGAGTTTTACTGAAGACGTTCCAGAAGCGCAAGGTCTCGTCCCCGGCTCCTGTGACAATGGCCTCCCCGTCAGGGGACATCGCCTGCGGCCAAGACAACAACCCTCACCATCTGCCACACTTCTGAGGCTGAAAACAAACCTCCACTGGAATGCAGGAGAGAGGTTTAACTCTCCTTCCTACTTGGCTGGCAGCGGGAAGCCAAACAACTTCCTCTGCTCCCAGGTGCCTCATCCAGCCTCAGGGGCAGTTTGGGCACTTGCACTTCACTGGGGAAGCTGTGGAACACACGGGGGACTATCATGGAAAGGGTTCTTGTGTTAAGACATCCAAGCCATGTGTAACTGAGGCTATTCCTCCCAGGATTATCAACATGCCTTAAGGCAGGAAGCGTGACATGACTGGATTTGCTGGCTGTATTGGTCTCTTACACTGGAATCCACCTCCCAAAACAGCAGCAGTATTTGTCAGCTCTGCTATGAACTGCTGAAAGCCCCAGTAACAGTAACAGAACAGCTATGAGATCGCTGGGTGTTACCTGCATCAAGTGTTTAATGACAAATGGGGGGGTTGAAAGCAGCAAATTCTTTGTGAAAGTCTGTGTGAAAGTCTTCACGGAACAAGGAGAGATGCTTGTGTTTCACAGGGTCACAGAATCATGGAATGGTTTGGGTTGGAAGGGACCTTAAAGATCACCTCGTTCCACCCCCTGCCATGGGCAGGGACACCTTCCACTAGCCCACGTTCCTCCAAGCCCCCTCCAACCTGGCCTTGGACACTTCCAGGGATTGGGTAGCCACAGCTGCTCTGGGCAACCTGTGCCAGGGCCTCACCACCCTCCCAGGGAAGGTGGGCTTAATGTCTAATCTAGACCTGCCCTCTGGCAATGAGAAGCCATTCTCCCTCATCCTGTCCCTCCAGGCCCTTATCCAAAGTCCCTCTCCAGCTCTCTTAGAGCCCCCTTAGGCACTGGAAGGGACTCTAAGGTTTCCCTGGAGCCTTCTCTTCTCCAGGCTCAAAAGAGTTTTCTCAAAAGAAAGCTCAGACATTTCCTCTGAAGACTTTGGCAGGCTTTGCCATCATTAACAAAGCCTCACATTTCCATAGCAGCAAATCAAAGCATCCCTTGCAGGCACAGAAACCAGACACGGAGCATTTTCTGCCACTCGTGGGCAGCGTTCACATCCCCACCCCGACTCCAGGCAGCTCATGGTGCCGCTGGCACTGCTGCTGTGGGTCCCATCTCAGCACACCTGCAGCCAGGTGAGCACCTCCCGAGAGGTGGCCATCACTCACCAGATACAGCACTCGGTAGGAGTGCCCCGTGAGCTTTGCTACTTGGGTTAACGAGGGGTATTTCCAGACCAGGATCTGGTTCTGTGAGTATCCATGAGTGCTCACCTGGAAGGGGAGAGGGAAACAGGCATCATAGAACCATGGAGTCATGAAGGTTGGAAAAGACCTTTAAGATCAAGTCCAACCATCAACCCAGCACCACCACCACGTTCACCACTAAACTATGTCCCCAAGGGCCACATCCACACGTCATCTGAACACTCCACCACTGCTCTGGGCAGCTGTGCCAGGGCTGGACAGCCCTTCCTCTGAAAACATTTCCCCTAATATCCAATCTAAACCTTCCCTGGTGCAACTTGGAGCTGTTTCCTCTTGTCCTGCCCCTTGTTCCCTGGCAGCAGAGCCTGACCCCCACCTGGCTCCACGCTCCTGTCAGGGAGTTGGAGAGAGGGAGAAGGTCCCCCCTGAGCCTCCTTTCCTCCAGGTTGAGCCTCCCCAGCTCCCTCAGCTGCTCCTCCTTCTCCAGACCCTTCCCGTGCTCTGTTCCCTTCCCTGGACACGCTCCAGCCCTTCAATGTCCTTCTTTTTGTGAGGGGCCCAGAACTGATCCCAGGACTTGAGGAAGGGCCTCAGCAGTGCCAGCACATGGGGACAGTCACTGCCCTGGCCCTGCTGGACACACAGTGGCTGGTACAACCCAGGTGCCACTGGCCTCCTTGCCCACGTGGGCACGCCTGGCTCACGTTCAGCTACACCTCCCCCAGGGGACAGCCTGGCAGCAGGGAGGACTCACCAGCTCGTTGGCGTGTTTGGACCAGGCCAGGTTGCACACCTGGGAGCCGGTGTCGATGCACTGCAGGGGCTGCCCCGTGAGCGTGTTCCAGAAGCGGATGCAGCGGTCGGCTGTGCCCCCGCCCGAGGCCAGCAGCCCATGCTGGTGTGGGGACCAGGCGATGGCTTTGACTGCTGCCAGATGCTCTGTGTATTGTTGCACAGGGCTCAGGCTGGAGTGATTCCAGACAAGGAGCTGGCAGAGAGGAGAGACGTGATCAAACTTGTGCAGCAGTCATGTGTCCACAACACCCACAAGCCGTGATGGGGCCAATGAGGGCAGCTGGGCAACAATCTGATTTCCCACAGCTCTGCCCAGGCACGCTCAGCTCCACTCTGCACTTCACAGAATCCCAGAATGGTTTGGGTTGGAAGGGACCTTAAAGCCCATCCAGTCCCACCCCCTGCCACGGGCAGGGACACCTCCCACTAGCCCAGGTTGCTCCAATCCCTGTCCAACCTGGCCTTGGACACTTCCAGGGATGGGGCAGCCACAGCTGCTCTGGGTAAGCTGTGCCAGTCCCATCCAGCCACTACATTCAGCTGAGGAGCCATTCTACCCCTGGGCCATGAGGCAGGGAACAGTCCCCAAGGGAAGTGCACAGAGCCAAAGACAGCATCCCTGACTGGAACCTTGGACTCTTCTGTTGTTTTTTGGGTGTATCATTCCAGAATGCATCTAGAAATCCACTCAGTTCATTAGGAGTTATTCTGAGCAGGAGGAACTCAGTCCAACCATGCTGTCACACAGGCAATGGGCACATTCCCTACCTAGCAACCCACTCCAAAGGGCTTGGAACACTGCTTCTCCATGACAGATGCTTCTCCCATATGGTGCTCAGTGAGCTACAAGCCTGTGTTACAGGTAGGAGAACTCACAGAGCTCAGCCTCAGGTTCCTTCTGGACACAAACATTACTGCAACAAACGTGACCATACGCTGCCTGAGCAAAGTCAGGAAGGGCAGCTTAGCAGTGACTTTACTGAATTCAAGCCCCAGAGTCAAGCTAGAGATTTAATTAGCCACATACAGAAGCAAATTAAATTTGCTTTTTAAATTTTATTAGGAAGAGAAGACTGAATAGAAGCTTAGCATGATTTATGTTGGTCACACTCCAACAACTAAAACAAAAGCCCCTTTCAGAGAGGCCAAACATTCTTAAAGAATCCCAGAATCATTAGAATTGGAAAAGACCTTCAAGGTCAAGTCCAATCTTTAACCTGATCCCACCAGGCCCACTAAACCATATTGCAAAGTGCCACATCCACATATTTTTCAACACTTCCAGGGATGGTGACTCCACCACTGACCTGGGCAGCCTGTTCTGATGATTAACCCCTCTTTCAGTGAAGAAATTTTTCCTAATATCCAACTTGAACCTCCCTTGGTGCAACTTAAGGCCATTTCCCCTTGTCCTAAAAAGAAAGGGTGGTCTGAGATTTCATGTGACTGTACCTTATTATCATTCCCTCCGGAGGCCAGGAGCTGGTGATCCGTGGACCATTTGAGCCCACAGACCTCCTGCCTGTGTCCCTGGAGCCGGCGCTCGGACTGCAGGGGCGGGGTGCGGATGTCCCGCTGCAGGATCATCCTGTCCCGGCTCCCTGAGGAGAGCTGGTCTGCATTCCATGCCAGGGCACCTGCAACGTGGGCACAGCTTCAGAGTGTGTTGTGGGAGTCATGGAATCACAGAGTCATCGGGGTTGGAAAAGACCTCTAAGATCATCAGGTCCAGCTGTAAACACAGCACCACCACGTTCACCACTAAACCGGGTCCCCACATGCCACGACCACATTGTTTGAACACTCCCAGGGATGGTGACTCCACCACTGTCCTGGGCAGCCTGTTCCAATTGCTTTACAACCCTTCCCATGAAGAAATTTCCCTCTTATACAGCCTGAACCTCCCCTGGCACAACTTGAGGCCGTTTCACTTTGTCCTATCCCTTGTTCCCTGGCAGCAGAGCCCGACCTCCCCCCGGCTCCCCCCTCCTGTCAGGGAGTTGGAGAGAGTGGAAGGTCCCCCCTGAGCCTCCTTTTCTCCAGGCTGAGCCTCCCCAGCTCCTTCAGCTGCTCCTGGTGCTCCAGACCCTTCCCCAGTTCTGTTCCCTTCTCTGGACAAGCTCCAGCCCCTCAATGCCTTTCCTGCTGTGAGTGGCCTAGAACTGTCCCCAGGATTTGAGGTGTGGCACAGGGGGACAGCCACTGCCCCCGTCCTGCTGGACAAAATATCAAGCCCAACCTCTCAAGCCCTGCAGTAGCAGGTAAGCAGAATGCAACCACTACAGTTGCCAAGGGATTAAAAAAAACCCCAAACAAAGGAAACTCTGTCCCAGACCTTACAGATCTCCCCTACATCCAGTCCTAGATCTGTGCACAAAGATTCACCTGCACAGACTGACTGCAGGAACCACCAATCCCATTTCACAGTGCAGTAAAGCACAGGGATAGATCAGGAAGTGCCTGGATTTCCCAAATCTCATCCCAGAGTCCAGTTTCACAACATCTCTGAACAGAAAAAAAAACAAAGTTCCCCCCCCCCCGAAAAAGGGAACTGGAAATCTCAGTGAGAAGCTGCCAGCAGGACTGCAACCGGAAGCCAGTGGCAGTGAAAGGATGTTGCAACCAAACCCAAAATGCCTCAGACATGGAGCAAACACCTGCTTGCAACACCCAAACCCTTGGCTTGCAACCATCACACCCAGATCAGAACACCATTGTTATGAGACTATAATATTTTCAAGACTGCTCAAGACACAGCAGGGGATAAATATTAACTCTGGTATTCCAAGTTTTCTGTTTCCAGCAGATCCTTGGCTAACAAAGTTCAGTCAGGAAGGAACAGACCCTGTGAACCCTCTGCCTTCCCCCTCCTTACCGACTCTGGCCGTGTGCCCCTCCAGCATGGAGAGCTTCTTTCCTGCAGCTGCATCCCAGATCTGTACAAAGCCCTTGTGAGTGCCAACAGCCACCAAGTTCCCCTGAACAAACAGAGAGCCAGCATCAGTACAGCCAGGAAGTACAGCCAGAAAACAAGCTGGAAGCTGCAGGAAAAGACTTGAGATAAATCCCACGAGAGGGAAAGCATCCAGAGTTCTTCCATCTTACATGTTTTTCCCTGCTGAGAGGCCCATGCAGCCTGGCTGGAATAAATTTATTGTAACATTTTATTGTCAAGAGCTGGAGAAGATCTGGCTTTTTCTCCCTCCCACTCCTCTTAGCAATGCCTCGAGAACCTCGAGATACAAGAGGCTGTTCTCTAACCCCTCTCTTTTAGCAGAGAAAAACAGTGTTGACAGAAAAACACATATGATTGGTGATGTACAGAGGGAGCTTGGGGGAATTCAGGAGAATAAGCCAAGGAGTTAATCATGGCTATGTTGGCAGTGCCTAAGTGAGAAGTGTCTCAGCTGTGCCTGCTGACAGTGCCATACTGACCCGTTCTGACCAGCCCACGGATGTCACGGAATCTCCTTCCACAGAGAGGTCGCACAGCCGGGTCACCTGCAGAGAGGACAGAACGGGGTAAGAAACACGTGTTTTTGTCACATAGCACTACTGGCTGCCTCACAAACCAGTACCTCGTTTGGCACAGAGCATGACAAGTGCTGAACCCCTCACAGGGCACATTCCATAGCTCTGGAAGGCTGGAAAAGCCCTACAGCAACAGGTACTTCCCTCCTCAGTGATGACCATTTACCTGACTTGTACAAGCACTCCACAGGTAAACACAAGTCCCAAGGCCAACACTGAGGACATTAAGAGAGGACCAGTCCACCAGGTTCAGGTAGAAGTCATCCTGCAGCTCTGGGGCATCCAGCACTTTGAAAGGAATCTTGGAGATTTTCCGAGTTGGTTTCCGAGGTGATCTTAGCAGCTTCTGACTGTTTACAAAAACAGACAGAAAAACAACTACAGGATCCTGCACACCACAGCAGATGGGAGGCACAGGTGCAGCCACTCTTTACAGCATTTCTACAGAAATGCAGGGACAAAGAGGCTGCACAGTTCTTTCCAGCAGCAAGACTGGAAGGAATCAGGTTCTGCTCCTACAGAGGACCCAGGGAGCAAAAAGGTAAACTGATTACTAAGAGTTGGCCAAGACATGTTAAGCACACAGGCAGGTGGGGCACCTGCAGAAAGTCTTAGAATTCAGCTGTCCCTATTTATTAACTCTCCAGATTTCCAAACCCAATTCACACTGCAATTCTGGGTGCCTCAGACAAAAGCCCTACAGAACCTTTCTGAACCCTCTGCCCCAGCCCCTCCCTTCTCACAGCCTGTGGAGGATCAGTGTTACCTTTTGTTGCTGACAGGAGACAGGGAATAGGGTGAGACCTCGTTGCCATCGTCGGGGCTGGAGCGTTTTGTGCTGAGCGAGTACTGCACGAAGAAAACACACCCTGGAAGCACCCTGGGGCCTGGGGCATCACTCCCCCGTGCACTGGTGCCAATCCAACTCTAACACCCAGTCAGATTGCCAAGATTTTTCAGTTCTTCCCTCTCTGAGGTGCTCCAAAAGTGCATACCTCCCCTCACCTCCCCTGAATTCCAAAAAGCCTCATTTGATCATTCACCACACTGTCCAAAAAGCCCCACCCAGCTTTCCTGCCAGCACACACACAGGAAGCACACTGTTTGTTGCACACTCAGGTGCTCTTTGCAGGCCACCAAATTTGTTATCAACAGCTTATCTCAGCCAAGCCCCAGCACCAACTCACTGCACAAGCAGCCTGGCAGGGCCGTGTGCTCCCTTCCTGTGACCCACGGTGCGACCTGCACTGGTTGTAGTGCAAGTAAGTGACTTACAGTGAAGAGAGACTTCTTCTCTGGGGTGGATGGCTGCAGCCTCCTGTCCTCTGTCTGAGGGTCCTGCACCTTCTCGATCCCTGCTCCCAAGAGTTCATTCTTCAGCAGGGCAGAGTAGGCCAGGCCATCTGTGAACCCAAACGAGCACTGAGCAGAGAGCTCCGAGCAGCAACAGCTCTGCAGGGAGAGCCAGGATCATGTCTGCCTGACCTGGAGGAGAGAAGGCTCCAAGGAGACCTGAGAGCCCATTCCAGTGCTTAAAGGGCCTCCAAGAGAGCTGGAGGGGGAGTTTGGACAAGGGCCTGGAGGGACAGGACAAGGAGCAATGGCTTCCCACTGCCAGAGGGCAGGGTTAGATGGGAGACTGGGAAGGAATTCTTGGCTGTGAGGGTGGGGAGGCCCTGGCACAGGTTGCCCAGAGCAGCTGTGGCTGCCCCATCCCTGGAAGTGTCCAAGGCCAGGTTGGACGGGGCTTGGAGCAACCTGGGCTGGTGGAAGGTGTCCCTGCCCATGGCAGGGGGTAGAATAAGATGAGGTTTAAGGTCCCTTCCAACCCAACCCATTCCATGATTCTATTACTTGTACACTCACAGAGCCTCTTAATAAGCCTGGGGCCCTTGCTTAGAAGCCAGATTAGCAGCAAGCTTTCCCTCCTTCCCTCCCATCAGGAAAGTGCTTCCCTCGCACAGTAAACCACGGGATACAAACAGCCTCTTGCCTCCCAGACACTCATCAGAAGCAGTGAGCTGGTATTCACTCATGATGTGGGCATTTCCCAAAACAGCAGCACGAGTTTTGGCGTAAGGATGAAAGTTTCAGTGGAGTCTTTATTTCCAAGCTCCCCAACATTGTGCAGTAAGAGCTCTGGGCATGGCTCAAGCAGCAGATGGGGGCTCTCACCTTTGCCATTGTCTGATGTAGCATCCTTTGCTTTTCTGTTTTGGCTTGGTGATTTTTCATTTTCCTGAAATGGAGAAAACACGCTATCACCACACAGAAACCTCAGGATTTGTGGTAAAACAGCAAATCCAAAACAGGGTTTGAGGACATGCACTCAAACAAACTCTCCCAGGGCAGCAGAAGCCCATGGTGCAGAAGATAAGCAGAGTAATCATGCCAGTCCAAACAAAAGGCACTATTTCCACAGTTCCAAGGCTGGGCTGTAGGGGAAGGGATCAAAACTTACATTTATTCTGTGGAAGTTAATGCTCCAGTTGGCCCCAGCTCTTGAGGGAATGAATCTGTCACCGTGTTTACTAGGAGAAGACATTGGGGAATTGGAAGGTGTCAGGGTTCTTCTCATCTCTGCTACCTGAATTAAAGAATAAAAAGACATTGGACTTACTCTTGTCAACCAGTTGGTTGGTTTGTCAGCCCCCAGTTTTTTACATTACACATGTAGTTACTGAGATTATGTAGTAAAAAGGCATTTACTGAGCTCCATAAAAATATCTTCACTCCTTTTTGCAACCTGAACTGGGGTTGTATTTTTAAAAGCTCTCTTGAAGTCAAGTTACTTGGGTATTCCTAGAACATCTCAGGAACTCACACCTGCTCACAGCCCAACAAAAGACTGTGGTTTGCTTTGAAGAGGCCCCAGGTCTTTCAAAAGCTCAAGGATAACAGTCACAGGCGAGACAGACAACAACCTAACAGTGAGCCTGAGCCCATCTGTACTCACACAAGGCATTGTGTTTTCATTCTGTATGTTGATTTGGCGTAGGAGACGTCTCTCGTAGTCCTGGTCCATGGTGGGAAGCTGGTTGGGGACACCAGCAGGCTCAGGAATTTGTATTTGTGAACTCCAAGCAGTAATTAGTCACCTGCAAAAGCCATGGGGAGAAACACACCAAAATGTTACACCCCTCCACGCAGAAACAGCCTCTTCAGCTTCCTAAGCCTGTTCTTTGAACTTGAACCCACTTTTCCTACCCAGATCGCTGATCCCAAACTGGCAGCAGAACCCACTTTCCTCAGCAGCCCCGTGCTCCGTTACTGCCCTTGGCTGCTGACTCGTGTGCAGGCACCAGCACTTTGTGTCTGGCAGGACCTCAGCAGGTCTCACCACACCTGGAGCAGGCAGTGCCCCCAGGCCCTGCAGCAGCACAGCTTGCCAAGCCTTCAGGAAACAGGCGTGGGAAGTTCAGGCGCCCGCAGCCTGTCCTGTCCAGGCCCTGGCACAGGTTTCCCAGAGAAGCTGTGGCTGCCCCATCCCTGGAAGTGTCCAAGGCCAGGCTGGATGGGCCTTGGAGCAACCTGGGCTAGTGGAAGGTGTCCCTGCCCATGGCAGGGGGTGGCACTGGATGAACTGTAAGGTCCCCCCCAATCCAAAGCACTCTGAGATTCCATCAAGCCTGTCCCACCCCTCAGGCCAGGGGCAGCAGTGCTGAGGGTGGGATGCTTTCAGACTTGACAGAAGTACTGGAGACTTTTAACACCACCCACTGCAGGAACACACAGCTAGGGATGAGGCAGCCCTCAAGTGAACATTCCACATCTGATGTGCATGCTGTCTCCAATACTCCTCCTGGCTGGCACAAAGCTCACTCGCAGCTATACAGTCTAAAAAGCACACATTTTAAGCATATATTTAAGGACAGGGCCACTTCATAGCTGAGATCTGGCTGCTAAATGACACCGTGTATCAATAAAAAATAAATGAGCTGACACTTGTGTGAGGACACCGAGTCACAGCCCTCCCTGAGCCCTGAGGGCAGAGAGCAGCAAGCCCAGGGCCCCTCCCTCCCCCCTCATGCACACCTCGTGCTTTGTCCACAGCTGACATGGGCACAAAAACACCAGAAGAGACACGCCAAGTTGGTCTTTCAACCCAAGATAAACATGTCCAAAGGGAAAGGTGGAATCTAACACACAAGCAAATCCCCACAACACACAGGCACCTGGAAGCCGTGCAGGACGTAGAGGGGTTTTCATTCCTGTTATTGCATAAACGTTTACGGTGCCTGGCCGGAGTCCCGGCTGCACCAATAGAGTTGCCTCGAGATACAAACTTGCTGCAAAATCCAGGAGGCAAAAGTACACAAAGGCTGTGCTGTGAGGAGGCTGCCCAGGGAGCAGCTGCACAGTGCCACACTCAGGGACTGCCAGGCACTGCCTCCTGCTCCCTCCGGTATGACCTACTGGGAAGAGGTTACCTCCAGGAACCAAAAACCTACCCAGGGGTTGTCGTTAAAAACTGGGGGCAAGTTACCAAGCTATGGAGGGACCAGCAGCACACGCTGCCATTCAGCAAGATGTGATGAAGTGTTAGAGCAGCCTGTGAAATCAGCTTCAAAACAAGACAAAGCACACACACTGTGCACTGGAGCTGTCCCTCAGCCTGCAGAGCTGACAGCCTTTTATCTCAAAGGGTTACAGCAAATGGGGTGACATCAGCCTGGGGACCAGGCACCAGAGGGGTTCCACAGGGCTCCAATTTTAGTGCCAGTTCTCTTGAATGTCTTCATAAGTGACTTGGATGCAGGACTGGAAGGTCCTCAGTGGATTTGCTGAGGACACCAAGCTGGGGGGAGCTGCTGACTCCCTCAAGGACAGAGGTCCCACAGAGAGATCCTGACAAATGTGAGGGCTGGGCAATCCCCAGCTGTGAGGTGTTTAACAAAGGCAAATGCCAGATCCTGCCCCTGGGATGGGGCAGCCCTGGATGCAGGGACAGGTTGGGGAAGGAGGGGCTGGGAAACAGCACCATAGGAAGGGCCCTGGGGTTCCTGGTCAGTGGCCAGTTGGATCTGAGTCAGCAGAGTGTCCTGGCAGCCCAAAGGGCCACCCTGTCCTGGGGGGCATCAGGCCCAGCATCGCCGGCCGGGCCAGGGAGGGGATTGTCCCACCCTGCTCTGACCTGGGGCGGCCTCACCTCAAGTCCTGGGGGCTGTTTGGGGGCCACAGTGTCAGAGGGATCTGAAGCTGTTGGAGAGTGTCCAAAGGAGGGACACAGAGATGGGGAAGGGTCAGAGGAGCAGCTGAGGGCACTCGGCTGGTTCAGCTGGAGCAGAGGAGACTGAGGGGAGACTCCTCGGGGGCTGCAGCTCCTGCCCAGGGGAGGCAGAGGGGCAGGGACTGAGCTCTGCTCTGGGACCAGGGACAGGAGCCAGGGAAGGGCTGGAGCTGTGCCAGGGGGTTGGGATGGATCTCAGGGAAAGGTTCTTCCCCCACAGGGTGCTGGGGCACTGCCCAGGCTCCCCAGGGCAGTGGGCACGGCCCCAAGGCTGCCAGAGCTCCAGGAGCGTTTGGACAATGCTCTGAGGGACAGGGTGGGATTGTTGGGGTGTCTGTGCAGGGCAGGGGTTGGACTCAATGATCCTTGTGGGTCCCTTCCAGCTCAGGAGAATCTGTGCTTCTCTGATCTAAGCCATTTGTTAGTACTGAAACTTGGACTTGTTACAAATGCTGAAATGCTTTTCTTCCTTGCCATTAAGCCTGCCAACACTTTTACAGGAGCATCCCTGAAATAGATGGTGCCAAGTTGGTTCTGAGCACACCTGTTTACCTCTGCCACCTCCTCCCCCAAGCTTTTTTCATTTAATACATTTCTCCCATATGTTCTTTCAGAGGCAAAACTGGAGAAAGCTCCTAAATTTAACAGTGATCAGCTTCCACCAAATGAAGAAAAGAGTCAGAGATGGCATTACTGGAGTGTAAAGTCAGAAAAATCTGTGATGCTCTTAATAAAGGAGGTTAAAAAAAATAACAATTAGTGAATGCCATGTCAAACACTCTCCCTCACTTACCACTGCTACCGACCCACGAGCACCAAATGTGTACCTCAAATCAAACAGCTCAACAAAATGCACACCCTTCCCCACCCCACTCCCCTTTTCTTTTTTTGGGTTGTTGTTGTTTTAACACCATGAGCTCAGCCTGCAGAACCCACATGAGGAGCGTGATCAGCCGGGGAACACCACACATTTGAAGTGTCCTCCCAAAATGGCTCAGCACAGTGTTCGTGCAAGATCCAGATCCAGTTACACAGCAAAGAGACATTTTTAATTCTGTACCTGAAACACATTTGCTTCTCGAGCTTTTCATTTGCGTTCCCATCTGTCCCAATTTCAACTACAACTTCCACTGAGAAACACAGCACAGAGCGTCCAACAGAGAGACTGCAGAGGCAGAACACAGCAGTGAACGTTCAGCACCTGAATAATGACATATTTTTACCTTAAAACCTGTTCCACAGGCCCAAGGAGCAGGCAGCACCTCTGGTTTGGGGTAGGCTCTTGCCAACTCCAAATATGTCTGTCAGAAGCAAGTGGATCTTTCTTTTCCCCCGAAGCAAGTAAAAAAGGCTTTGCCAGAAGGACCTGGGGGTGCTGGTTGGCAGCAGTTGAACATGAACCAGGTGTGCCCACGTGGCCAAGAAGGCCAAGGGCACCTGGCTTGTACCAGCCACAGTGTGTCCAGCAGGGCCAGGGCAGTGACTGTCCCCATGTGCTGGCACTGCTGAGGCACCACCTCAAATCCTGGGGTCAGTTCTGGGCCCCTCAGGACAAGAAGGACATTGAGGGGCTGGAGAGTGTGCAGAGAAGGGAATGGAACTGGGGAAGGGTCTGGAGCACCAGGAGCAGCTGGGAGGGCTCAGCCTGGAGAAAGGGAGGCTCAGGGGGGACTTTTTCCCTCTCTCCAACTCCCTGACAGGAAGGGGGAGCTGGGAGGGGGGGTTGAGCTCTTCTCCCAGGGAACAAGGGACAGGACAAGGGGAAACGGCCTCAAGTTGTGCCAGGGGAGCTTCAAGCTGTACATTAGGGAAAATTCCTTCATGGAAAGGGCTGTCCAGCCCTGGCACAGCTGCCCAAGGCAGGGGTGGAGTCACTATCCCTGGGAGTGTGTTCAAAGCCACGTGGCACTCGGGGTCATGGTTTAGTGGTAACCTTGGCAGTGCTGGGGAACAGTTTGACTTGATGGTCTTTTCCAACCCTAGTGATTCTGTGATTCTGTGACTGGGGGATGTAGGTTATAAGTTCTCTTTAAATTGGAGAAATAAAAGATCTCGAGGAGCTGCATGTGTTACATATTCTTTTTGTATAACACTTTGTTACTAATTATGCAGCTTATGCTTGGAGAAGAAATGTAGGGTTTGGTGGAAGATTTTGGATTCCTAAGGAAGAATTTGCATTCTGACTTTATTTTCTTCATGCACCTTATGTGCTGTCTCTGAATTGACTGGATTGTCTCACAGCCCATTACTTTAAGAACAACACTTCCAGGCAGAGTTATGGTGCTGAACAAAGTGCCTTTTGTTCTTTTTATTGACCCAACCTTCAAGTATTCAAATACAGAAATGTTTTTTTCTTGGTATGGATGTGTTTGTAATAAGCCAGCATGCAGAGTGCCAGGGCTGGCTGGGAAAGGAGGGCAGTTATTTTGCAAAGTGATTTCTGTGGTTTGAGGCAGGTTGTGCCTGTTTGGATTCCCCAGCACAGACTGAAGGTGGGGGGACAGATGCAGGTTGTGTTGGCTCTGTCAATTCAGACATGCTCTGCTGGAGCAGAGCGAGAGCTGGATGAACCCTTTTTTATTCCAGAAATTATTCATGTCCTTCTTAAAACTGGAGAGTATTTGGGTGGGTAAGTGTTCAACAGGAGAGGTGCTGATGGAAGTGGGAGACTCAGAATACCAAAGGCAGGATAAATTTAAATGCAGAGCTGAATATATTTCCTAATTTATACAGGGCCAAAGGGGGTAGAGGATGTCTTGGTAATTCAAATACCATTAATGTTATGTTGATGCTTTATTTTGAAGCACCTCAAGTCTGAAAAAGGTTGCCTGGAGCTTTTTTTACTGACAAGCACAAAGCAGACCCCAAATTTAGAGTCAGCAAGAGACTACCCAAACCTAGAAATGCTGACTGCTCTTTGGGTCTGTATTTAATGTCATTATTGGGGTGCTGAGTATTTCCAAGCTCTCTGGAAAAGCTCCATCATTTACCAAGTGGAAAAGTACACAAGTACTTAGTCCTTCAAGTCATGAGCAGCAGGGTTTGAAATCAAACCCATTATGTCCTGCTTCCACAAACCCAAAGTTTTCATCTTTTAATGATTTATCTGAAACCAACCACAACACTTGCAAATAAATAAGGTAAAGCCCTCAGCTGGCAGCAGAATGGCAGTTCCTCTGTCCCTGGCAGCTCCAGGGCCCTGCCCCTCCTTTTGCCACTTCCAGCCTTCACTGGCCACATCACACAAAAACCTAACCTGGCCCCAAAGGGCTGATGTTTTCATATGGTTTAACAAGCATCACCTCCTCCTCCTCAACCTGGAGCATTTTAAGAGGATTTCCCGTTATAGATTCTTCTCTTTTACAAACTCTTGAAAAAGCTGTAAGGGGAAGGAATTAAAAAAAAAAAAAAAAAGGCAAAAAAAAGCTACACCAGAGCATTTTAGCTATGGAGACTACAGAGCAGCCATGGACAAGGAGCAGGATAATCTGCACTTGGCCAACCCAAAGTAGAACTTTTGCATATTTAACCTTGAGGAAGAGGGTTTATATCTTATGCCAACCAACCAAACCTTTCCAGGAACTGGCCTCCTTTCAAACCAGCAGCAGGACAAAGAGACTTGAGGACTAGAGAGCCTTGTGTTTTACCAATATTCACCTTTTAAAAGCTAGAAGGATATAAATTTTTATTTAACAATTTACTAAGGTATCAGTGTGAAAAGCATTTATAAAATCAGTTACAAAAGTAACCCCTCTGCAACAGAAGCGGGTAAAGCTTTATTTCAAAACAAAACATAACCTTTGCTGCCTTGCCTGTTCACAGCTTTGTACTGCAGAGATCACACTAATGGCAACAACAAAATTACTCCAGTGTTATGGTGTCAGGTGGGATCTGCACCTTTAGTCCTCACACTCCTGAAGGTTCAATACTCCACCAAGACACTGGATTATTGCCAGAGCCATCACACCACAGCAGTGTATTTCAGAGGGTAAGATGGAGGTGACTACTATTCACTGAAGGTCCTGCAAAATTCCACATTTTCCTGCTTTTCCAAGCCATGTTTTCCTGCCAAGAAGCACATCCTGCCCAGGGAGCTCACATACCCCTCTATGCACTCACTAGCAGGTCTACAATGCCCCTGTTCCAAAAATGCCAACTTTTAGTGACCAGAAACAGGCACAAACCAAACTCCAGTTGGATTTGGAGGCAAAGTGGTTCAAGAGAAGAGACAAGACACTGTTTGCATCTCCTGCCAGGCTGTAACAGGAGTACAGAAGCTGGACATGCAGCAGTTCCACACTAAGCTTGGGAGACAAGCAAAATGAACAGCAATCCATCTGTGCCTCCTCTCACCTCCCATGGCAGAAAACATCTCCCTCACAGGCAGAAAACATCTCCCTCACAGGCAGAAAACATCTCCCCTTCCTCACAGGCACGGGCCCAACCCGCAATCCAGGCTGGAGGGGAGAAGTGTTTGACTTTCTGCACCTCCACCTGTGCTCACAGAGAAGCTCCAAGACAGCTTCAGAACTCGGGTAACTCATGTCCACCACCCCAAAGCAATGCAGTCCTCCCACGATGACAGAGGGACTCTGACCAGCAAACCACAGGAATTCAGGGCACTCTGATGAGCGAGGCTGCAGGAAGCCTGTGGGAGCCAAGGACAGAGTGCTCGTGACACAGAGCTCTGTTTGTGGCCTGGGCTGTCACGTGCCAGCGGAAACTCAGGGTTGTAAGGCCTTCAGGAAACAGCAAAATCTGTCTTTGGAAGAGCCTTTGCCAAAGATAAACACCCCCTGCACTAATCACAGAATCCCAGAGTGGTTTGGGTTGGAAGGGACCTTAAAGCTCATCCAGTTCCACCCCCTGCCATGGGCAGGAACAGCTTCCACTAGCCCAGGCTGCTCCAAGCCCTGTCCAACCTGGCCTGGGACACTTCCAGGGATCCAGGGGCAGCCACAGCTGCTCTGGGCAACCTGTGCCAGGGCCTCCCCACCCTCACGGCCAATAATTTCTTCCTAATATCTAATAAATTTTCTCTGTACACCATTACAAACATAAAAGTTTTCCATAAGGATTTTCTTATACAAAACAGGTGCCCTTAGACACAAATCCTCCTTCTGGAAAGCCCACCAGAATCACTGTTCTTGCTGCCTCCCACATGGATGATGCTTCAGGTATCACCACCACTTTCAGCACAGATGTTTTTCCTAAATCCCACTTCTCTCCACAACTGAAGGAAAAGAAGGGAAGCCAACAGTCAAGCCTGTACTCCAAAGACCAGGACATTTTCAGCTGTTCAACTGAAACTCAAATGCAAGTGATGGGCAACTACAGAGCTCAGAGCCACCAGCCCCCCTGCCACCGTACCCATGCAGCAGCCAGGGCCCTTGCTAAGGGGGTTCCAAATTTGCCTCAGCCAGCTTTTAATAAGGCAGGAGAATTGTAGAATTGTTACTATGCCTTCCTAGATGACGTTTTCATTCAATACACATCCCACTGCAGCGCAGGGTTTATCCAAGCAGACACGACAACCACGCACTCAGCAGGGGATTTCTCAGAAAATCACCACCATTAAACTCCTTTTTATTGCCTGCAGGTGGTGATTATTTCACCTTTTTGCCATGCTGCTCCATAAATAAGAGGGCCACACCTGCTCTCAGGGAATCCAAAATAAAGCACAAACTCTCCAGCCATGCAGGAAACCTTGCACTGGGAAACAAAACACAACATGTGGGGTCACCTGAGTGGCACCTCTTGCCCAGGGGGCAAAAACCTCCCTAATTAACAGCAAGTCCTGTAAGAGGTTTATCTGTTACAACAGAAAAACAAACAAGAGGCAGCACCAGAAATACTCTGGGTTTAGAGACACAGTTATTGGCAAAGGCAGGTGGTGGAGCTGCACCTGCACCCCTGGGCTGTGCTGGCTGTCACCTGGCTTGGGGACAGTGCTGAGGGCTGGGGTGAAGAGCAGGTTTGTGCTGGGCAGCAGTTCCTGCCCGTTCCTCTTGTGCCATTGCTGGGCACCCGAGCAGAGCCTGCTCCATCCTCTGCCCCCTCCCTGCAGCCCCTCCAGACATGGCTGAGGGCCCCTCTCAGGCTCTGCTCTGAGGCTGAACAGCCCCAGCTCCCTCAGCCTTTGCTGCTCCCAGAGCTGCTCCATCCCTTGGGCATCTCCGCAGCCTGCGCTGGCCCCGCTGCAGGAGCTCCCTGGCCCTGCTGTGCTGAGGAGCCTGAGCTGGGCCCAGCCCTGCAGATGTGCCTGCCCAGGGCTGGGCAGAGGGGCAGGATCCCTCCCCTGACCTGCTGCAAATGCTCTTCCCAGTGCACCCCCGGATCCCACGGGCCCCTTGGCCCCCAGTGCACATTGCTGGTCATGGACAGCTCATTGTCCACCAGGACCCCCAGGTCCTTCTCCACAGCTGCTCTCCAGCAGGTCACCCCTGTAACATCTTAGAGAACCTTCAGGGCTTCTTGTTTGTGTTTGGTAGTTTCTATGCTCTGTCTGAGCATGGCAATTTTTCATGAAGCTACTGACTTTAATAAAATTCAGTTTCCCTTCAGAAAGCTACAAAAATCCACGGAATACAGCTGTCAGGTTGACTCACAATTCCAAGTGCAGTACAGACAGCTGAAAGCACCAGCTCTAGATAAAAGCTCTGACAAGGCTTCCAATAAAGGAAAAGTTAGTGCACTAAAAGCAAAGATTAAAAATTCACCAGCAGCCTTGTCTCTGCAGCTTTACTGAAAGGTCAGGCATCCAAAACTCTGCTTCATCATAATACTTAAGCTACTGAAAATGCAACAGTGCCTCTGGTCAACCCATGAAAGAAAGTAACTGAATTTAGAAAACACGGCAGCATCAGTCAACAGCCCTGGAAAATTCTGCTTCTATATTAATTATAACAATAAAATAAATCAAAATCAGTCTTTAATACAAAATCATACAGTCATGGACTTCCAGATTGGTTTGGGTTAGGAGGGACCTTAAAGCTCATCCAGTCCCATCCCCTGCCACAGGCAGGGACACCTTCCACTAGCCCAGGTTGCTCCAAGCCCTGTCCAGCCTGGCCTTGGACACTCCCAGGGATGGGGCAGCTACAGCTGCTCTGGGCAACCTGTGCCAGGGCCTCACCACCCTCAGAGGGAAGAATTTCTTCCCAATATCTCATCTAACCCTGCCCTCTGGCAGTGGGAAGCCATTCTTCCTTGTCCTGTCCCACCAGGCCCTTGTCTAAAGTCCTTTTCCAGCTCTCTTGTTTGCTCCTTTAGGTCCTGGAAGGCCACAACGAGGTTTTGCTGTCCACAGTGGAGCTGCTCTCTGAAGAACCTTCAGCACAAAATACTGGGGTGGCATCATTAAACACACTCAGGAAGCATCAGCACTCACAAAGACAACACCCTCAAGAGAGCTACAAATTGAGGGAAAGCAATCCTCCACACCACGAACCCAACAACACCTTCACAAGGTGACTCTGAGGTGACCTGACAGCCCTCCCTGCCCCAGCAGAACCCTCTCACCACCAGGAAGACACTCGGCTCAGGTTTTTAAGAGCTCAGTTGTTGATGGTGTGTACAAATCCCACGTGCAAGACGTCAGCAACACGTTAAAAACACCCTAATAAAAGACACAGTGGTAACGAGCTCCGTCAGATCCCGGAGCCACCAGGAGGGCAAGGTCACACATCCACTGATGCTGTACGTAAACAAGGGACTGCTGGGCAAAGTTCCGCAGCCTGGCAGGTTTTAAAGAACAAAGTCCACACCAAAAACAAAGACACCTCTGCTATCTGCATCATCAGTCTGATCAAGAAGCAAGAAGGAGTTGGTGAGGACACACCGAGCCAGGCTCGGGCTCTCCTCTCAGGGCACACGGACTGAAGGAGGGGATGACACCGCGACCTTCCAGCTGCGGGTGCAGATGCGGGACGTGCCCGTTACCAAACACTCCCGAGGCACCGGAGCGTTGGGGGCTCGCCGGCCCCGGGCCCGTCCTGCCAGGGCTGACAGCGCACCGCGATGGAGCGGAAACACCGACTGCTGCTTGGTGTTTGTCATGAACACCGGGGGAAGAGAGGCGGCCTCGCGGGGCCGTTCAGTGACCGGGGTGGGAGAAAACGAGGAAAGGCACCCAAGGAGAGTGGGAGAGTATGAGGAAAGGAGGGATGGAGGAAGAGGAGGAGGGAAGGAACCCCCAACCGGTCTCGGAGCCGCCGCTGCCCCATCCCGGCCCCGCCCGGCCCAGCCCCTCCGCCCCGCCCGGCCCGGCCCCGCCGGGGCGCACAGGCCCGTGCCCGCGGAGGAAGGCGCAGGGCCCAGCCGGCCGCAGCCCCCCTGGCCCGCGGTGCCCCGCACCGTGCCCCCGGCGCTGTGCCGGCCGTACCTGCCCGGTCGCGGTGCCGCCGCTGCCTCCGGCCCGGCCCCGCTCCGCCTCCTCCGTCAGCGCCCGCCGGCCCCGCCGCTCCGCAACATGGCGGCCGCCCCCGCGCGGGGCACGACGGGAGCGCGCCCCGCCCGCCGGCCGGGCGCGCGCTGCCATGGCAACGGCGAACGGGTGACGCCACGGCCGCGGCGATGA